>NC_058106.1:37261051-37561051 GCF_914725855.1 Thunnus albacares
TTTTGCCTGCTGCTGGGGCTGCTTTGCTGCAATTTCGTAGGGGGCGCTATTCAACCAGTTTGATTGCACTTCTATATGTCGTACGTTTAAATGTACATTGTTACTAGTACTTGCTGGACAAAGACGTATAACTTTAGTTTTTCACTGTTATCTAACATCAGAGTTAAATATCATTTCCTGAGTCCACTATATGCTGCTAGAAAACACCCATTAAGTGAACATCATGTCGCTGTATATCAACTGTAGAGCACACCTTGAAAATTTCATGTGAATCAGATGATGTTTGTCATATAAGACTGAGTTGCTCACACCTGTGTCATAAAAATTGTGCAAGTTTTGAGCCCGCTTAATTAGTAAATTGAACAGTCTTGATGAGTTTGTGTGTAAAACTAATTAATTTCCTATTTTTCATTGTCTATTTTTAGAAAAGTAAACACTTTTAACCCACATGATCTGGTCAAAGTTTGATTGAAATGTGTACTGTCACTGGGCTCTACAGTGTGAGTATTTCACTTGCATTTGCCCCTAAAAATAGATGTGTGAAGTGGAGAAATAATTTACTCACACACTGTGCGACTACAAATTACAACCATAACACTATATGAAAGAGGGATTTAAAGTTGAAACAACGGATACAGGAAGTGGCGACGCTCGTAAGGCTAGGGGAGCGTTAGCTGCAGCATGACTGGAAAGAAGCACAACCAGTTAGCCTCCACTAGCCCCTCAGCTAGCCCCAGCTCTCTGTTTAGATCCAACCGGACCACCAAGCCCCGGTTTGTTATTCAGGTTAAAGTGGGAAGAAGCAGCGGGTCTGTTGGCCAGCTGAGTGAAGTGAAACCTACGGGAGAAACTCCGGTACCATCAGGGTGAAACAGTCCGTGGAGGAGTTGCTGTGTTTGGCTGCACAGATAGGAAATCCCTCGGCTGACAGGATGTACCACTGTGTTTGAAAAATATTTTATTCTCCTCTTTTTGATTCATAACAGCAGTTGGCAACCAGCATATTAGGTGCATTACCGCCACCCTCCACTTCAGACTGTGAACCAATGATTAAATCCTACACATTAATCCTGTCTGTCTAATAAACTAAAAAAAACAACTGCTGCTCCACCCTCTTGGCAGGTCCATTAAAGTTTTAATGCTGAGCTCTGGAACTCCAGTCTTCCTGAGTTATTCCCTCATATAGGCTATAGTCTTTCTTGATCATTAGTACAATATATGATTGCATGCGTTAAATAATTGTGATCTCAATAATGAACAAAAATAATTGTGATTATGATTTTTGCCATAATCGAGCACCCCTAAAAACAACATAAATTTTGATTTACATACAAACACACACACACACACACACACACACACACACACACAAAGAGTTTAAATATGTATGTTATAAATTGTAAATATGTATGTAATGAATTGTTTTCTTTAATAAACTGTTACTTGAACATTTTTTAGTGTGCTCCTAACATTATATGTGTGCTCCTAATTTTTTTCATTTAGGAGCACATGTACTCCTTGAAAAAAAAGTAAGGATTGAACACTGCCGTCAGATGTGTAGAAACACAAAGTAACTGGAGTGTGGTGCAGTCCAAGGGCTTCTGTCACAGTCATATAGATGTTTTCAGACCTGGGCTGACAAGTCTAACTTTACCCACCCCCCCCCCCCTTTCTTCCCTCTTTCTCTCTCTCAGTTGGAGAGGAGGATTTTAATAGTCTTCTTGTGAAATATCCTCATAAATTCCAAGACTTTGGCCAAATCTACATCAAAAATAATATTCTTGTAGGAAAATTTGTCGCGAATCCATTGATACAGGTTTCAAAGTGGTCAGACTTATAGTTTAGAAATCAGAACCATTTGTTTGACATGACCTGGTCAAAGTTTGATTGAAATGTGTACTGTCACAGGGCTCTACAGTGCGAGTATTTCACTCACATTTGTACCTAAAAATAGATATGTGCGAAGTGGAAAAATAATTTACTCGCACACTATGTGACTGCAAATTACAACCATAAGTCTATATGAAATGCTAGAGGGATTTAAAGTTGAAACGACGGATACAGAAAGTGGCGACGCTAATAAGGCTAACGGAGCATTAGCTGCAGCATGACCAGAAGGAAGCATGACCAGTTAGCCTCCACTCGGCTCTCGGCTAGCCCCAGCTCTCTGTTTGGATCCAACCGGACCACCGAGCCCCGGTTTGTTATTCAGGTTAAAGTGGGAAGAATCAGGGGGTCCGTCGGTCAGTTAAGTGAAATGAAGCCTGCGGAAAAAACACTGGGACCATTAGGGTGAAACAGTCCGTGGAGGAGTTGCTGTGTTTGGCTGCACAGATAGGAAATCCCTCGGCTGACAGGATGTACCACTGTGTTTGAAAATACCTTTTCTTCTCATCTTTTTGGTTTATAACAGCAGCGGCAACCAGCATATAAGGCACATTATAGTCACCCTACGCTTTGTACAGTGGACCAAAAATTAAATCCTACACATTAATCCTGTCCGTATAATAAACTCAAAAAGACAAAAACACTGCTGCTCCACCCACTTGGCAACTCTAGTCTTCCTGAGTTCTTCCCTCATATATTGTCTTTCCTGACCATTAGTGCAATATATGATTGCAGGTGTAATAGTGTCCTCAGCTAAGTGGGAAAAATATGTGCTATATCACCATAACCAATCAGCAAAAATGAGAGTCAAAAATTAAAGATGTTAAATAAACGTGATCTCAATATTGAGGAAAAATAATTGTGATTATGATTTTTGCCACAATCATGCATCCCTAAAGACAACATAAATTTTGATTTACGTACACACCCACACAAACAGTTTAAATATGTGTGTAATGAATTGTGTTCTTTAATAAACTGTTACTTGAACACTTTTCATTTCTATGTGTGCTCCAAAATTTTTCATTTGTGAGCACATGTACTCCTTCAGAAAAAATTAAGCATTGAACACTACTGTCATATGTGTAGAAACAATAAGTAGCTGCAGCTGGACACAGAAAAATACTTATATATTTGAAGGCAGAGTGTGAGCGAACCGCTAAGTGCTCGGGCCTTAATAGAGGAAAAACTGCAGTACAGAGCTACAAAACTTAGGTATGATTTTATTTTTCTACTGCACTTTATCACTTAAGAGTCACCCTCACTCCATTTTTCCCTTCCCTTCATAGGTAATCCCCACTACTGATTATACATATAAGACCTACAATTATTGTAAAATAAATGATAATAACCCCAAACTTCATACAAAGTTTGTATATAATGTACTATAAGTATATAGACCTTTCTGCTATATCCTACAAAACTGAGCTACATTCAACTGTCACACCCATCCCCCGCCTTTCTTCCCTCCTTCTCCCTGTCAGATTGAGAGCAGGATTTCAGAGCAGTCTTCTATTGGAAATATCTTCATAAATCCCACGACTTTGGCCAAATCTTACATTAAAAATCACATTTCAGTAGGAATTTCCTTCGCAAATCCATTGATACAGGTTTGAAAGTGGATTGCCTCCCCATTGGTTTACATTGTAAGGAGTGATGTGGCACTACAACTTTCGGGGCTTATAATATCTAAACCGTTCGAGTTATTACAAAGTTTTTAATCAATTTTGTTCAGCACAGTGTGATAAGTCATGTAAAGTTTGAAGCCGATACCATTAACGCCCTAGGAAGAGATAGCGTTTGTTCGGGGTCCAAAATTGGCACAAAGTCATACTTTCATGGGTGAATTGTGGACTTCCTGTTGGATTTAGGTCAGGGGTGTCAGCATATGATTTGTAGGTCTTGTTGAGGCGAGTAATTGAGTTTTGGTTCGATCGTAGAGAGATGCATGCCAAATTTGGTGAGTTTTTGAACATGTTTAAGGGGTCAAATTTAGGTCTGAAGTGGCGATATAATAAAGAAAGAAAGAAAGAAAGACAGAAAGAAAGAAAGAGAGCAGATAAAAGAGGGTCTTCACCCCTTTGGGGCTCAGGCCCTAAATATACTCCTCAGAGTATAGCAGCAAATGGGACCCAGCGGTCCGTTGAAGACACACAACAGTACATGCACTAAGCTTATAAACACACAAATCTAATATTATCTCTGCCCAGACAACCTCTTATGTCGCTCTCCAAAGCAAACCGGTGTGTGTGTGTATGTGTGTGAGAGTCTGTCAGTGAGATCCAGCAGCAAGTCCTCCGATGCGTGGTACTGGCGGAGCCATCCTTGTTCCTCAAGGCTGATGGCGCTGGTTTTTCGGTGGGGCAGCGAAGAAATGCATGATGGTCGACTCAGTCGGTAGACAGCAAGACGTAGAAGTTATGCACTTCTCCGTGAAGAAACTCTTTTCCTCCTTCTGCAGGTCAAGGTGACAGTGTTGTGTTGCAACAACAGTCTCTCGCGGATCTGGTAAAAGTGCTCAGGCGAACACGGGTTGAAGTCTCGTCTCGTCCAGCAAGGGAAAAGCTCCAAAGAAAAACGGGAATAAGCACACATATACAGTTCCTCTTCAATGGTAATCTGGCTTGATTGAAAAAGCGAACCTTCCCTGGGCACAGATACACTAACAGAGAACGAGATTTGTTCCCGATCCGTGTTTAAAAAGGGAGTGACGTCACAGCTCTGTTGCCATGACTCCCTGTGTTGTTGATACGTCTCTGCCAATCAGAGACGAGAGCCTGACACTTCCTGGTGGGTTCGCACCTAGGTGCGAAATTGCAAGACATCAGTGGAAATGGAGTTTGTGAGCAGATTCCTTTGTTTCCAGGGAACAAAGAAACAGAGGCTCGTGGCCAGGCCTCAGAGTTTGCATGTAGGCTTTTCTCTGTGTGACATTATGGTGGAGATCTAACAAAAGTTTGGTGCAGACTGGAGCATTTACAATAAAGTTATAGTTATACTTCCTCTGTCATGGCGAAGCATCAAATCTCAACGGTGTGAGGATGAGAATTTTCTGCAGGGTGAGACATGTCTGTCTTGCTCACACCTCTGTTATCAAAATTATGCAAGTTTTGGGCCCATTCACTTGAATTTCAATTAGTAAATTGAAAACTCTTGATTAGTTTGTGTTTAAAACAAATTAATTTCCTAATTTTTAAAGTCTACTTTTAGAGAAGTAAAGACTTTTAACCCACATGACCTGGTGAAAGTTTGATTGACATGTGTCCCTTTGGGACTCAGGCCCTAAAAACATGCAAATTCAAGATTTGTAGGTCAAAGTCTTGTGACATTTTAAGTTCAAATGAAGTTTGTATCTAAAACTATGTGGAAGCAGTAAATGTTCAAAAAGGTGTGGGTTCACTCACACTCTCCATTCTAATATATGAGTATTTTTCTGTGTCCAGCTGCAGTTTCTTATTGTCTCTACACACCTGACAGTACACATGTCAATCAAACTTTCACCAGGTCATGTGGGTTAAAAGTCTTTCCTTTTCTAAAAATAGACTTGATGAAAATTAGGAAGTGAATTTCTTTTATACACAAACTCATCAAAAGTTTTCAAGTTATTAATGTAAATTCAAGTGAATGGGCCCAAAACTTGCATAATTTTGATAACAGAGGTGTGAGCAAGACAGACATGTCTCACCCTGCAGAAAATTGTCATCCTCACACCGTTGAGATTTGATGTTTCGCCATGACAGAGGAAGTGGCTATAACTTTATTGTAAATGCTCCAGTCTGGACCAAACTTTATTATTATATTATATTATTATAAACGTAATTTCTCAATTTCATAATTCCTAATTATCTCAGATAATTAGGAATTATTACTAATAACTAAATGTACTCTTTTCATATCCAACACTTTAAATGTTTGATAAGACTCCCGGTCTGAACACGTCTACATGACAATATTCCATCAGTGATGCAAACTGGCTGAATAGCGCCCCCTATGAAATTGCAGCAAAACAGCCCCAGCAGCAGGCAAAATAGTGGACAAAGGAAGTGATGTTTTTTCTCCTTCTTGCACTGTCTGAAAACAGCCCGAGTCTGAAGACATCTACATGCCCGTCACAGAAACCCTTTGACTGCGCTCATCATGGTAGAGGCGTCATCTCGGCAGGTCCAGCGCTGTTTGGTGCAGCATCACCAGCGGTATTTGGCAGTTAAAGAGCCTGGATCAGCTGTGGGCTGCTGGTACGTCTTTGTAGGTGCAGAGATGTTGAATGCCGGTAAAGAACCAAACCGTTTCAGGCTGCTCTGAAAGTGTCTTTAGGCCGGCTTCACCTCTAGTTTGCAGTATTGCTCTCACAGAGCAGGTAGAGGTTCAGTTTCAAGCGTTCTTCTTCTTCAGTCTTCTTCAGAGTTTAAGTTGAAGATTCAGGCTTTAGTTTGCTTGTAGTAACTTCAGTTGAGAGCCGAATAAAGTTTAGTCTGACTACGCTCAAATTTTATAGTGAAAGGAAATAAAGTTAGGCAACACTTATGTGATTAGATTACTTTCAGAAACATATTTAATTATATCATTCAACATAACGCTTACTTCATAATATAAAAGCATTCAATGTGACTATTTATTTAACAATAAAAGAAACTTTAAACTCAAATCCTTCAAATATTATATCTTTACATTCCTATTGCTTCAGAAACTTCATTCTTTCAATATAACTACTTATCTAATTGAACTACTAAAATATGATTGTCTATGAGGTTAATGGGTCAAAAGTTAAACACTTGGGTGATTTTAAAATACAAATACATGGTTATCAAACATTCATGAACTTGAACATACATGAATTTGACTCTTGTCAATAGAGGGCAGTATGGTTACATGTTGTACAAAGGTTAATAATTTCAAAGTCCTGTATCCCTTTAGTAGATAGTCACACAATTATGAAAGTTATACCATTCTTTTGTATTTACATGACAAATGATATGACATAATTTGCATAATGATTAGACATTTAATTTTCATGGATTTCAGGTTTGGCTCAGATTTGCAGGGAGGCTTCACAAAGTCCTCAGGAATGGTGTTAGTTTTATGGCGTTAGTGATAAGACAGTCTGTGTTCCATCTCAGGTGGGAGTTGTTTTTCTCTGGTCCAAGTGGCTTTTAGGGTCAGTTCATGCTTTTAGTTCATGTCATAATTCAACTTATGAAGATGGTTTCTGAGGAGGTCTTTCTGAGTCTGTTGAGCACACCTGATCAACCCCCACTTAGAGGGCTACAAAGGTCAGTCCTGCAGGCCGAGGGTCCACTCTTAAAAACTTTGGAAACCAGGCACGTCTGTCTCTTATTTTTCTTAGGAATCAAAGATTAGTTTACACAGTTAAAGAACAAGCGGTTGTCCTCCTACATTGTACTTTAACCTCACAATTCTATATGTCAAAGCAACAAGAGTTGTAAAATAATTAAGAGGGTTAAAGTTTGGACATGAGAATTGCTAAATGTACCATTTTCTTTATTATCTTATCTCAAAAACTTTTTTCTTGTTCCTCACACTTCAGCAGGTTTATTGTGCTGAATTATCGGGACTCATATATAACTGATCATGCAACAGTTTCAACTGAAATACAAATAAACAACACAAGTCAAAACCTGCATGAAGTTGAACTGAATCTGTTTTGACAGATTGGGTTTTAATTCAGAATGTAACTTGAGAATAGTGATAAAAGTGATCAATAAAATACTGCATCATAATTCATTTACTGTTTAGCTCTACAGTTAAAGGACCTGTTTTAACATTATCTTGCTTCTTTAGACTTTATCTTCTTCGTTATAAACCACTTCAATTACTCTGATAGCAAAAACAATAAAGATCCATTCATCTTACTGGAGGATCAAACAGTTTTTGTTTATAGATGTCACTGATGCAGCAGTATTCAAGATTAAAGATTCTATTTAGTGATCTGTAAAATTACTGGAACTTTCGATTTTCATTTCCTTATCATCCAACGCTGATTAAAAACCATAAAAAGATGAACCATTAAAACTAACACCCACATGATATAATAAAAAGTATGAAAAATAAATAAAGACTATTGCTAAATGAAAATGTTTCACATAACTATAAAATAACCATATGAACAATAGAATCTATGTCATCCTAACAAGCCTTTTGTTGTACAGTCTAATATCTGGGGTGATAGAAGTGATAGAACAGCATTTAGTGTGTTTTTGAAAGGCAGCGTCAGCCTGTCACTACATTCAGTACATCAGTACATGTTGTCTACATGCAGTAGGATCGTACACCTGGTTTCTAATCCTCCATGACCTCAAAAATCATCACAGACAAAAATCAATATAATTGATTCCACCGTCCTCTTTGCCATTCCAGCCAACCTCCAGTCTCCGAGCATTTGTGGGCATTAATTTCATTTTCTAATATATTAATATTATCTTATGATAGGTGCAGTACATTTTAGAAATTGTTTAATTGAACTCAACAACCCTTAAGTGTTTTTAATGAAGAGATACTTAAGTAGACCTGGGTTAAATTACTCTCCTCTTCTCCCAAATATCTGCTACTGATAATAAAAATCAATATTGTAACTTGAAAGTTGCATCTCTTGTCAATGTTTCATAATCACAGTTTAGGTAAATTTCTACTTTTCTTCCGCTCATTGAGCTTTACAAATTAAAACTACTGAATATTAGTGACAACAAAAGTAAATCATGGCACACTAAGACAATTTTGTCAACATTCTTCATAAGTTCACATTTAAAAAATTCCAAATGCAACAGCAGGAGCAACTTGTTTTGCCACAGGCTTCATCTCAATCATTTACTGTAGATTAGATTTGATAAAAACAGGATCCCAAATCTACATGGTTAGATCTTCATACAGCAGAATGTAAAGATGCTGTTATTCACATTATTCACATTCTCCTTGTCAAAAACAATGTTGCAACCAAAGAGACAAAACAATTACATCATAGAAACATGCAAAATATTTCTTCACATGACTTTTAAACATTACTTTGGAGACACTTACGATAAACAAGTCAGACTTTTTTCCATCTTGTCAAGATTAAATCATTGCTTAATGAGCAAATTCTGAACAATTCTGAATCTCCTATATTTAGTGTAATAATTATTTTATACTATACTACAGATCATGATCTGGTCTTAATGAAATAGAGAATATATTATTTTGCACACTGATAGTACCAGTCAAAAAAAAACTAGTTCCTATATGACCAATAAATTGAAATATAAAATCATTAATAAAGTGAGGATGAACCAAACTGCTCAGGAACAATCAGCTCAACCAAGAAGTTTCCTGAATCCAGGAAGAATAAGACTACTTTCAGTCAAAACTGTAACATTCGGGAGACATTTCATCCCCAGCCAAGCCTCCTAGCATACAGACTTTTTTTTTAAAGGAAAACCAAACATTCAACATTTTCTGGCAGCAGCGAAGACGTGTGGAAGTTGACAGTGTCTCCTGCAGTTGAAAAGACACGTTCACTTGGAACTGACATGGAGGGAATAGATAAGTGGGCTTTGACCAGGGGAGCAGGAAGTGGATAGACATGTCCATTGTCCTTCCACCACTCCAATGGACTAGAGCTGAGTGGAAGATATGGCACACCCACCATCCCATAACTCCTCCCTACTGGTAAAGCCCTGGAATAAGTGGGGCATGACCTGTAGACGGTGCAGCAAGCTGTAAAGATGTTTGATGAGCGTATGTCTTCAACAAGTTATCCATCAGGAGGTGTGGCATCATCCCAGTATAAATATAAATGCTGGTGAGGTCATCACAGCCACCAGAGCTAAACAATACACTGTATATAAAGATGGACATAGCATAGTTTGCACTGTGGCCAGTTTGAAGCCCAGAGTTGCAGCTTATCGTCGTTGGAGCCACTACCTTCCAAATAAAGACCATAATGACTCCTTAAAAAAATTATTGACTTAGTATTTCATGAGAGAAACTGATGCTTTCTGAATGGAAGTTTACTGGAGCAGGGGATTTTTTGAGCCAGCACCTAGCGACTGTCAGTGATATTGCAATTTAAGGGACTTCCGCATTGGCTTCAGTTTCAAGCCGTAGTTGTTGCTGCTTGGATCTAAAGCTGCAATTCAAGTGAACAGAGATATTTAACCTCCTGTAGCCTGATGTCCGGTAAGTGATATGCCAAGATCATTTTGCTTTTCTACAAAAATGTGTTGCTGTTGTCAACAGCATAAATTGAGAATTGTCACAGACATGTTTTCAGAAAAATAATGCCTCATAGTGATTGCTGTATCCATCTTATAAAAGAGTAATAAAGAATGCAGTTTTTGTTGATTTATATCACTGATTGATTTGAATTAATTTAGAGGTACACATTTTTTTCATAGGTGCAATGTAAAAAATAAATATTTACTTTTGACTGTAGGTTTATGAAAAGGAATGCAGAATCAGACATCATAAGAAATGGACACAGAAGAAGAGATGTCAGGTACACAGCTTTAAGAATTAATATTGTTGCTGTCAACATGTATTTTAATCTTATTGCCAAAAGTCAGTATCCAAATCCATTCAGCTTAATTAATGATTAAGAACAAATATGAATGTGTATCACAATAAGAAAAAAAAATTGACGGAAAACTTAACTGTAGCTACATGTAACCTTATTACATGTAAATTACTGAATTAAAAAAAATATATTTTTACAGAAATGTACTGCCACACATTTTGGCTTTTCATCAACTAATCTTTAGGAGATTTTCGTTGAATTGATTATTATTTCAATACTGTATTTTTCCTGTAAAATTCCAGAAAAATACTGGCAGCTGTGGTCGCCAGCATTTTACTGTATTTTTACAGGGTTACTACCACAATTTATTTTAAAAGTTAATAAGTTAAACTCAACGTTAATCCTCAGAGACCTGTGGGGGCGTCTTTGTCATCACCCATCATTACTGTCTTTCAAAGGCTGTAGCAGCCTCAGTTTTAATGCTACAGTGAAGATTCTGGTACCATATGAAACTAGACAACCTGAGGCATTGGTACCAGTTACATTGATGCCAATGCAATGCAACTAAACAATGTTCCAAAGTTAGGCCATTTTCAAAGGAGTCCCTTGACCTCTCACCTCAAGATATCTGAATGAAAATGGGTTCTAGGAGTATCCACAACTCTCCCCTTTACAGACATGCCCACATGCGGTTTTGGGCAAAAAGCATGCAGTATAAATGTGTTATTTTTGTCTATTCTAAAAATGGTGTCCCTAAACAATCTTGGAATTGCATAAATTAAGTTTGACTGGAAAGCTGAGACTCTTGTTGATTAAATGAGCCCAATTGCATTCATGTGTAATGATGTTAGTTCCCGTAGTAGCCATTTCATTGTAATGAGACCATTTAAAAAAAAAAAAACAAGCAAACTTGACCTCACTGTATAAAATGACCTATTGTGATAATCACAGCCTCATGAAACTTTACAAGGAACTTCGGGCATTCAGAGAAAGCATGGCTTTCCTAGATATATTGACAATAAGGGGTTTCTGAGCAATTTCCAGAACAGAAATGCTCACAATGCAATCACTGAAAAATGCAGTTTTTACAGAAATCTCCAAATGTCAAAAGTTGCCAAAACAAAATGTTTGTTACAGATTTATGGCTAGAAAACCTTGACACACAGTGCAGAACTGCATCTCAGATTAATGTTCAGGTTCCCAGCTTTCAGATGATATTCACCACTTCTATGTGGCAGATACTGTTGACCTGCTATCTCCCCCTAAAGATCCCCTGTCCCTCCCCTAAAAAAGACAAAAATTGGTTTTTGGCGGGTCTCTAAGGGTTAACAGTGTCTAACTGTAGATTAATGTAAACGACTTAAAAGTTTTCTTTATGCAAAAATGTATTTAAAAAGAATAAAATAAAATAAAAAATACTGTGAATGGAGACATAACAAAATTCAACAAAAATGTGTCCTTAATCTTTGTGATCCAGAATTGAGATCTAAAAATGATTAGCTCTGGTTTACATTTAAAAATGCATAACTACTAAAACACGTAACAAGTGCAAGTGACATTTTTATGGAGCGGAATATGTATTAAAAGGCACAAATGTATGACAGACTGTAGTCTAATAAAAAATAAAATCTAAATTAAACATATCACCTAGAAACAACAGACTGCCTTAATGCCATCTCAGCACTTTTTATTTCCTCGTTGGAATAAAAGACACACATCAGACTTTATGATCCAACTGATAAAGATTTATACTGTCTGTTAATATTTGACTTTCGTTCCAGATTCTTCGTTCTAAAGTTCAGAGCTGCTGTTCTGTGATCAGATTTCCTTAAAGGACACTTCAGGTTAAACATGAATACAGAGAGCTGAGACTGTTTGTGAATCAACAAACCTTAAAAACTTCCTGCTGTGAGGTTCATGTTTGTTCATCAGCTTGATTGAGATTATTTTCAGCATCTAAAGGTAACATAACCAACAGGTGTTAAAATACTGGGTGAAGTTTAGAAAGAAAGAAGAACACAGACATCAGTATCTTCATCCTGTCCTCCTCCTCAAATACTGTTGGAATCACTCAGCCCTCTGTAAAATTATAACTGGTCCACCAATCAAGGCGCTGAAAGCAGCATTTTCTTCCAAGTAACTGAGGAGGCACAAAAGTCTGATAGGCCAACCCAGTCTCACATCAAAATGTATAATACCTACGTTAGTCCACTGTGCAAAATGTATTGGTATTTATTAGTATTTTTTGCCTATTCTTTTCTATTGGCCTGCGTCAACGTCACATGACTGTCAAGTTTCTGTCTGCAGAAACAAACAAAATGGCTGACATTTCTTTTATTCTCACTGAAAATGCATTTTAGGATAGTTTTGGCATTAACATGCGTTTTGATGACATTTCTAGTGAGAAATGTGCATTTTATTTTCGTAATCTTTGTTCAGTGAATGTATATGATGTTTAGTTTGTTAGTTATTACAGGGCTGGTTCTAGCCATTTTGGTGCCCTGGGTGAGTTAAGGATTTGGTGCCCCCCCCAACCACATTCCACCCAAATTACCCCACCAGTGCTGCCTTGTCATCACTCATTCTATAGTAAAAATGTGGACAACAAACATCAGACACCACAATGGTTTCAAGACAAAAATATATATTTTTTATTTTCATAAATCAAAATTACTTCTCAAACAAAAAAATCACATATCAAAGAATGCATAAATTGTTAAATATGACCAACTACCTGTTAGTAACATATAAGGCACTGGCACTTGGTTACTCATAGATTACACTCGATAGATGACTCCTTCCATGATGTCATGTGTCTAGAATATTCTAGACTGTTCTCATGGGTTTTGAGTTTTTCACTGCAATTTTTCCAGTCATTGAGTCCATGGATGGATTAAGTGATTAGTTTGTAGTTTTTTGTTTGTTTGGTGTTTTTTTTAGAACAGTTTGTAGCAGAAGCAAGACTATTTTCTTCTTGGAATATACCACCCAGTTTCTCTTAATTTTCTCTCCATTCACTAATTTTCTGTAAAGTGGTGGTCTCATTTTGGAAATGTAGTCTTATTTTACCTGATATGGCCTCTGTTAACTAATTCCATCCTCACCATGTCAGACAGGGCTGCCAGTCAGCAGCATCTATTGGATGGACTCACTTACTTCAGGATCTGTTCCAGTTGATGGTGTCTGCAGGCTGTAGAGTAGCAGTGTGTGTTGTATCTGTTCTTCCTTCACCTGCAGGAAAATCTAAACATACATGCAAATATAGTTATTAATCCTTTAGTAAGAACACAAAATGATTCATAAATTACAACACATCAGGCAATAAACACATCTGAAGCATTAATTATAGATAACAGTTGACCAGAACTGTTCAATTACATGAGTGAAAAAATTCACTCTAACTTTAATGTGTCCTGTAGACAACTTGAATAAATATAGATGGTTGCAGTCTAATATTGATTAGTATTTAAATGAACTATGTTCCCTTTCCTCACATGGAAATGATATTTATGATTCAATATATTTTATTGCATTAGTGTTACCATGATTATGCAAGTATGTAAGAAACCATTTAATAATAGATAATAAAAATGAAAAAAAAGAATGAATGAATGAAAATCAACTAAATTAAATGTGTGTGTGTAAGCTGTTCCCATGGCTTTCTGTCATTGTGAAGGGTTAGAAAATGGTTAAAGGTTTGGCCAAAGCACTGACATAAAATAGATTCCCTAGCATCCATTTGTGGACAAAACATTCCAAATGTACAGGATGAGTTATGTATGTCCATAACTGATTGTAAATATTTAAAATAATTATAGCAGAAGTGTGTCTGGATTTGACTATATTGACGTTAGTTATATAACTGCAGCTGTAACATACAATGAACAGAACTCACCTGCTGCAGGCTGTGTTTCACTGCAGGTAGTTGGAGTGTTTGATATGATGTTAGATGTTGTTGACCTGCAGCTGTATTCAAACATCCAGAACATCCAGACTGTTACACCACTGCACAAAGTCTTTTGTGTCATTATACTGCATATGAAGAAGCACTGAGCAAATATACTTTATTTAATTTGACTAAGAACAACATTTAATTAATAACAAGGTGTAACTGTAACATTCAATAATAATAATAATAATAATGAGAACATAGCAGTGTATTATTAATTACACGGACACCACATATAACTGGCTGAACTGTCCTGCTTCAGAGGGTGGTGGAGATGGGAGATCAGATGTAACTTCTCCAGCAGCTGGAGGTTCTGCAGATATTTCCTGAGTGCATCTGGACAGTTAATGAGTAGATATTAGCCTGTTACAAGCAAACACATGTAGCTGCATAGTAGAACAAAACAAATTAAAGCTGCAAGCAGCGTTGAACGGGCCCTCGCGCCTCCATGCACGTCAAGCCCCAGCGCAGTCAAAGGGCTTCTGTCACAGGCATGTGGATGTCTTCAGACCCAGGCTGTTTTCAGACAGTGCAAGAAGGAGATAAACATCACTTCCTTTGTCCACTGTTTTGCCTGCTGCTGGGGCTGTTTCGCTGCAATTTCATAGGGGGGCGCTATTCAGCCAGTTTGCATCACTGATGGAATATTGTCATATAGACGTGTTCAGGCCGGGAGACTTATCAAACATGTAAAGTTTGGTGCAGACTGGAGCATTTACAATAAAGTTATAGCAACTTCCTCTGTCATGGCGAAGCATCAAATCTCAACGGTGTGAGGATGAGAATTTTCTGAAGGGTGAGACATGTCTGTCTTGCTCACACCTGTGGCATCAAAATTATGCAAGTTTTGGGCCCATTCACTTGAATTTCAATTAGTAAATTGAAAACACTTGATGAGTTTGTGTGTAAAACAAATTAATTTCCTCATTTTCATCAAGTTTATTTTTAGAAAAGTAAAGGTAAAGAAAGAAAAGTAAAGACTTTTAACCCACATGCCTCCACATTGGTTTATATTGTAAGGTTTGATGTGGCACTGCAACTTTCAGGGCTTACGAAATCTAAACTGTTCGAGTTATTACAAGGTTTTTAACAACTTTTGATCAGAACAGTGTCATAAATCAGGTAGTAAAGGTTAAAACCGATACCATTAACGCCCTAGGAGGAGAAAAAGCAAAGTCGTACTTCGATGGGCATATTGTGGACTTCCTGTTGGATTTAGGTCAGGGGCATGGGCAGATGATTTGTAGGTCTTGATGAGACAAATAATTGAGTTTTGGTTCGATCTCTCTACAACATTCCTGTGGGCCGTGGCGGCCATTTTAGTGACATAGGTGGCACTATAGAGCACATTTTGGCACTTTGGGGGATAATTTTTACATTTTATCAAATTTTTACCAGACCCGTTGTGCGTGCCAAATTTGGTGAGTTTCTGAACATGTTTAGGGGGTCAAATTTAGGTCTGAAGTGGCGAGATAATAAAGAAAGAAAGAAAGAAACAGAACAGATACAAGAGGGTCTTCGCCCCTTTGGGGCTCAGGCTCTAATAACCCCAAACGTCATACAAAGTTTGTATAATATGTACTGTAAGTATATAGACCTCTCTGCTGTATCCTATAAAACCGAGCTATATTCAACTGTCACACTCATCCCCAGCCTTTCTTCCCTCTTCCCCCTGTCAGATTGAAAGCAGGATTTCAGAGCAGTCTTCTTGTGGAAATATCTTCATAAATCCCATGACTTTGGCCAAATCTTACATTAAAAATCACATTGTAGTAGGAATTTTCATCACAAATCCATTGATACAGGTTTGAAAGTGGTCTGACTTATAGCTTAGACATCAGATGCCTCAGTTTGGCACAAAGTCCATGCCTAGAGATTGCCTCCCCATTGGTTTACATTGTAAGGTGCGATGTGGCACTCCAACTTTTGGGGCCTACAAAATCTAAACCATTCGAGTTATTACAAAGTTTTTAATAACTTTTGTTCAGCACAATGTGATAAGTCATGTGTTTAAGTTTGAAGCCGATACCATTAACACCCTAGGAGGAGATAGTGTTTGTTCGGGGTCCAAAATTGGCAAAAAGTCATACTTTCATGGGTGAATTGTGGACTTCCTGTTGGATTTAGGTCAGGGGTGTCGGCATATGATTTGTAGGTCTTGTTGAGACAAATAATTGAATTTTGGTTCGATCTTTCCATGACATTCCTATGGGCCGTGGCGGGCATTTTAGATACATAGGTGGCGTTATAGAGCACATTTTGGCACTTTGGGGGATAATTTTTACATTTTATCAAATTTTTCACCAGACCTGATGTGTGTGCCAAATTTGGTGAGTTTTTGAACATGTTTAGGGGGTGGTGAGGTAATTTGGGTAGAATATGGTTGGGGCGGGCGGGGCACCAAATCCTTATATCATCTACAGCAACAAAATGGCTAGAGCCAGCCCTGATAATAAAAACATGGAACTATTAACATTTTGAGAATTAGCTGTTTTCAGCTGCAAATCAAAGGAGAATTCTTTTGTTTGTTAATGTTAATGACCACGTTATGGTCAGTTGTGATGTTCCTCTCAGTGAACAACAGAAGATCTGAGAACCTTCTTTCTCCACATCTGTTTCTAAACTGGGTCTTGATCACCTTCAGATTGGAGAATGATCACTGGACTGATGCAGTAGTTACTGGCAGCTCAGACTGCACTGATCCAAAGATAATAGAACAATCTGAAGGGAGTGTGGCTGAGCAAACTAGTGAGTAGTACTGTACCAAAATCAATTTCATAAAATAATATATATATATATTGTAAATAAATATACAAGCAGTGAGACAGAGGAATACATGGAAAAATGTCCTCTGACTCACCGTCACACATTCAGGTGAGCAGAGATATTGTGAACTTAGGAGGAATGATTACAGCAAGAGAAACGTGTTAATATTCATTTGGGCTTCTGACTGTTGTTTTAGGTCAGACTTGAAAAACTGTAACTTATCCATGAGCTGAGGTGAAGAAATTAAGACAACATCTGGTTTGTGAGTTTGTCTCACAGTCTTTCAGATTATTACACATCATTCTCTATTTATTGAGTTGGTTTACTGGTAAATGTTTCTTAATGTGGATGAACATGCAGAGATGTGAAACTAGTGCTGTAAATGTTATTATTATTATTGATTAAATGATTAGTCAATCGCCAGAATTAATTTATTGTCATCAACAACTTTGATAATTGATTAATCATTAAATTAATTTATCAAACAACAATGTCAAAGTTTTTCTGTAGTTATGATGCTGCTTTTCTCTGTTTTATATCAGTGTAAAATGTTTACTGTTGGGTTCTGGACTGTTTCTGCTTTGCATCTGCTAAAAGCTTTGTGTACAACACACCAACATATATTATTAGATATTTTGATCACTTTAATTTAATAATTGAAAGTTCAGTAAGGAATGACCTTTAATGCTGCAAAATTTACAATATATCAGAGGTTTTCATGCTGTGAGGCCTCAGTTAAAGATCGATGTGGAGTGAGAGACATTAGACAAAGACACTGCATGAGGTGAAAGGAACAGCGGCTTGCTGGTGTTTTAAAAACAAGTTAGTTATTGTAGTTTGACCCGTTTACCAGCACAGTGATCAGCTGCAGCAGCAGCACTGCCTGTGACACACTGATCATGGAGGAAATTAAGAAACCTGAAATAGCTAAATAAAGTGATAAATTGATGACGGGAGTATTGTAGCCTGAAACTACAGGGAATAAACCAAAACACTGAAAATATGATGAACAGTAACTCGAGCTGGGTTTACTCACATGAGAGAACAAGAGAGAATGGTGGGCGAGTGAGATAGAGAGTGAATGAGAGACAGGGATGAGAAAACAAAGAGAGTGAATAAGAGCAATAAAACTTCATTTGCTGATAGTTTCACAGTGGTTTTGTTTTCAAAGCAGAAACAAATAACCATCAAACATCATCAGATTATTTACTGTAGAGACAGATACTCCAGAGTTTTAGGTCTCCTACCTCTGCAGGTCTCCTTCTTATTCATTCAAGTCAAACATCAGTCACACAACAGCAAATACAAAGTTGTCATAATATGTTTTATCCATGGCCTGATGGAGGGCAGCCTGCCCATATGGATGCTGGTCATATACATAACAGCTTCATGTAGAAAATACATGTTTCATGTCAAAGGTCAGGACACATGTGGACATACAGTACATTACTCCTCATGTTTTTGTACTTTTACCATGTTTAATAAAGACATCAGACACCATAACAGAAAATCACAAAAAGTATTAATATGTCCCCTGTATGATAAGTGATAAATAAACCTGCACAATAAATGACCCTTTTCACATTGCACAGAGTGATGTGATTCACTGTTAAAATAGAAATATCAATTAGTGCAGCTTTAAATATGTAACTCAGAGCTTGTTATTCATTGTAACTTTACTATAGATAAATTCAGTGCATTTGTCTGTAATCAGCTGTGTTTGTCTCTCTGCAGAACCAGCATGAGGTGGCAGTCATTCCACTAACATGGAGAAGTATGAACTGGTGGAGAGAATTGGGAAAGGTGGATTTGGAACGGCCAACCTTGTCAAATCCAAAGAGGATGGACACCAATATGTCATCAAGGAGATATATGGCATATCTAGAGTAAGAACCCTTTGTATAATATTCCACAGTATCAGTGTTTATTTGAGCTCCTCTTTCCTACGTTGCTCTTTCACATTATCTGTCCCTCTCACTTTGACAGATGTCCCCTGAAAAGAGGCAGAACGTTCAAAAAGAAGTTGAAGTCCTCGCCAAGATGAGTCATCCCAACATTGTCCAGTATAAAGAGTCTTTTGAAGGTATAAATGATCCAAGATCTCAGCTGTAACCTCAAAGAATCACAGAGATCATCTACTGCAATGATATCCTGATGCATACACGTGTTTTCATGCATGTTCCTTATGCTGTATAAAAATCTTTTTAGAGGAGGGCTGTCTGTGTATTGTGATGGACTACTGTGAGGGAGGAGACCTCTTAGAGAAGATCAAATCTCAGAGAGGAGAACTTTTCTCAGAAGATCAAGTAAGCTACTAACTCTTCAAGACAATCATGAATGTTGAAGATAAACCTGATAATCTTTAGGGTGAAACTGTTCAACATGTGGATAGAATTCATCATATAACACTCACTATTCCTCTTCACTGTATATGTCTTTAACATGTATTTAGACTCTTTAATGTTTTTATTTTATTATTTATTTTTTTTTGGCTTTTTCTGTCATTAGAATTACAAATGATGTATATAGTGCAAGTTGATACTCTTAAGTGTGTCTTTATGTTTCTCTGCCTTTCGTAGATCCTGGACTGGTTTGTGCAGATTTGTCTGGCACTAAAGCATGTCCACGATGGAAAAATCCTCCACAGGGACATTAAACCACAGGTATTGCTTCATGCACCACATGATCTTGCCTCAGTGATGATGCATTTTTTATTTGTATTTTATAAACTCATGATATGCACATGTCTTTTCATGATGTCTGTATAGAACATATTTTTGACAAAAGATGGGACTGTACAGCTTGGGGACTTTGGAGTTTCAAGGGTGCTGAACAGGTTTGTAAAATGTCATCTGAATGAATCTGTAGATCTCTATAAAGCCAAGATTAAAATGGAAATAGTAAAGCATAATACAGTCTGCTTTGTATTCTCTTCTTATTTCCAGCACTGAAGAACTGGCAACAACACGCATAGGAACACCACTTTACCTTTCACCAGAGATCTGGAAAAACAAACCATACAACAACAAAAGGTACTAACTTGATGCTCTACATTGTGTTTGTCTCATTTATGGTGTAAATTAATATTTAATAGTAATCCAGTGGACAAGTTCTCTCCCCACTGAACTGACTGTGAGTCATGCAGGATTAGGTGAAGGTTTCTGGGAGATATCAAGGTATCATGTCTCCTCTTTACTGAGCGAACCTGCTTGTTTATATCTACAACAGGAAGTTACTGTAGTATTGATTTCCTCTTTAACTATTTTAAGTATGCATGTAACCTGATCCTGATTTAGTTAACTGAATGAAGTAAATTAAGTAGAAACTCAGGGACAAAAATGGAAATAACTCTAGGACTTTATCGTTCAATAACTGATAAAGTCTGACATGTTGTGTTTTAAAATATATTGGAGTGTTGTCAATAAACTTAAACCTCAATCTTAATGTCCAATTTATAGTTTTCTCTGCAGTAAAGTCCTTTTTTTTCCAGCTTGCAAGTGACTGTTATTGAATAAATATAAATCTACCCTCAGAACTGATCCCAGTTTGTCTATTTGTTTGTTCTCTCCTCTGACTTTCTCTCCCTCTGCAGTGATATTTGGGCCCTCGGCTGTGTCCTGTATGAAATGTGCAATCTTAAGCCCGCAGTAAGTATTCTGTGTGTGAGCTGTTTACTAATTCATGTAGATTTAATGTATCTTACACAGCATTGCAATGTTCTCTCACATACTGATTTAGATTTCTTCTCTGTATTTCTAATGGTTGACAAACAAGAATGGGTCATCTTTCCTTTCTTCATTTTTTTCTGTAGTGGTTATAACTGTGTCCTAAATGTGTTTCCTCTCAGTTTGAGGCTGGTGATGAGGAGGATGTATATTTGAAGATCACAAGGGGCTCATACCATCCAGTGTCTGATCATTACTCCCAAGAACTGCGTTCTCTCTTGGAACAGCTGTTGAAACCTGACCCCACAGAGAGGCCCTCAGTCAGCAGCATACTGGAAGAACCTTTTCTCTCCTGTAGGACACAGAAGTTCCTCACACCACAGGTGGAGAGCAGTTAGTTGTCTTTGATACAGCCTGAATTTACATAAAGCAGATTGTGTTCAGTTATAGAGCATTTATTCTCTACTCATTCCAGATCATTGCTCAGGATTTTGGCCATGCTTTTCTTCACAAGCAGCAACCAGGTAAGCAAATTCTGAATTTGAAATATATACTTATAAGTTGCTGATGGATCAACGAAAGGCTTTTGAACAGCTGAAAAGTTATTTGTATGAAATCAGTTGGATATTTTTGAATTTCTTGTCGCATTTCTGACTGGTTTGCATGGCCTCCAGAGCTCCATAGCCCTGCTAGTCAGGAATACAAGCTCACTGTTCATCTCCTGAGTCATTCTCACCAGATGGGCTGCAGTGATATGAGAGATACACAGTGTGCTTGTGTTCCTGTATCGCTCTGACTGACAGCTGATAGTCGGTCACTGAAGGTCAGTCTCTGGAGATTTGCAGAGCTTATATTATTATTATTATTATTATTATCATTATTGTTGTTGTTGTTGTTGTTGTTGTTATCAAGATATCTGTATGTTTACTGCCCCCTAATATAGATATATAGATATATATATAGATGTACATGATTGGAAAAAGGTCCCAGATTCCAGTAAACACAGCTCCTACTGTTGATGAGTATAAAGAAGTGAAGTGCAGTGTTGAGTGTGAAATTGTTTGAATGAGCAGTCAAAGATCTTACATTGATAAGAAGTGAAAGCTAATTGGTCGTTCCATTGCAACATCAGCACACAGCAGCTGAGCTACACCAGATGCCATTTTGGACTGAAGGCGACTACCATATTATAAAAGAACTTGATGACACCACTTAAGAAGTGCAAAAGTACAAAAGTAAATATTGTCATATAATTAATGCCTCTACCAAAATGATCTATGTTTAATGATAAAAAAAATATTATAAATATGCATACTATTATAACTATTGACTTACTTATTTAATTTATGACAGAATCAAAGCAGAAATTTGTAAAACATTCATTCAGAATTTCATTTAACTAACTTTTCATTTCAGCTTTCGAATCATGGGTTCTAATTTACAAATTCTGAGATTTCCAAATAGAAAGAAAGGACATGACATAATTTTGCTCTGCTTCCCAGAGGACATAAATGGAGGCTAGAAAAATCCAGCACTCTTGGGATTTTGAAAAACCAGGCAATCTCAAACTTTTTCATGTCAAGCATCTCCAAAACAGATGCACAATAGACCACAGACCAGGCCCAAACTGGCAATTGGGAGCAGCGGGACTTTTCCTGCTGGCCTGGCCTGCTAAATGGTCCGTTCTCTTTCTACATCCATGGTAGAGAGAGTAGTTGGCAGTTACACATTTCGTGCAGCAGGTGCATTTATTGCAGCTAAATGACTTAGGAAAAAGGAAAAAGGAGGAAAAAGAAAGGTGCTTGCAGGAGACGCCGCTAAATGCAGCAAAATTGATCAAATGTTTGCATGTACAGGACCACAGCAGCCAGGTTAGTCAGTAAATAAACATGCTAGCTAGCTAACATTTGCTACCTAGTTAACGTAGCTAATGTTACTGATGCATCATCATCATCCCTTGTCAATGTTAAAGCAGCTAAGAAACTTGACAATCAATAATAAAAGTGGTTGTTCCCTCACTAATTTCCTCAAAATCATTGATTGCATAATTTTCATAATCTAGTCTAGTTAATGTGATCAATATTATTTGAAAATTCATCCGTTTTGGTGAAAATTTCAGTCAGTGAGTCACACGTCTTTTGTCACACTATTCAGGCTACTGTTATTTGCTGAAACTTAAATATCTATGTTACTTAATGTTTGTGTTGGTTAAAGGTTGGTTTTAACCTTTGATGGGTAACTGTGTATATGTGAATAGGTGGAGAGAGTTGTTAACTGTATTATATTGGTACATTAAAAGATATGGTGTGCTGTGCTCTTGCTTTTTTACTCTTTGAAGGTGGAGAGAGTAGCATTGGTGCCCCAGTAGTAGTAGTAGTGTAGTCTTCCTCAATGACATGTACCTTTGGTTTTATTTGTGGTTCATAACAGTACATTGTACAAAGCAGGCACATGCATCAGAATGCAGGAAATCAAGTCTTTGTAACTAAATTTTTTCTTGTGGGGGACCCACAGAACCCCCCACTTAAAAAGTGGTCCGACTGGGCTATATTTCACGCTATATTTCCCGGCCTGAATGATTTTCCCCGTCCGGCCCTGTTTGGATAGATAGAGATAAGGTTGAAAATCGGCACTGTGGTCCTTTAAAGCATGCCACAGAGATGCCAGCTGAAAGAGATAAGGATCTACTGAAAGTACCGTGGTAAAACTGGCTCCTGTGTTAATCAGTAGTTTTTGAAATGAAACATAACATAATAATAGCGTTGAGATTGAGTTGAGAAAAAAGGCAACAGCTGCAAAGTTGAGTTTACTTGAGAAGCACCTCAGACTTAACAGCCTTTGAGACTGAAACATATTCAGTTACAGATTATTGTCTTAAAAGTGCACCTACTTGCAAAAACTCTCTCCTATCTGTATGATCTCCCGCTAACATAGGATTCCCCTTTTTCATAGCTTTAGATTGAAATAGGGAGAAGAATTTGGTGCCACTGTTCCTCATGATATATGGGAGGGAGGGCTTCAATACATAGACATAATCTCAAACAATGCTTGTCAAATTCAATTTAAGATACTACATAGACTCCACTTCTCTGAAATAAAATTACACAAAATCTATCCAGGTATGTCTCTGGATGATACCAGCTCACTGAAGCAACCTTAACTTACAGTGTTTTCATATGCACTAAAATTCAATCCTTTTAGTCTGGCAATTTTGATATGATCTCTAAAGCCATGGCTTCTAATCTAGCACCAGATCCTTTACTTATCATCCATTGCTCCTCTGAATCAACAATGAATCTGACTTTAGAAAAAAAAATTCTGACATCTAAGAAAATCCTTCTCTCTTATTCCCTCATTAAAAATCAAATAAAATCCAAAAATGACAAACTATGTTTTTCATCTAGAATATTTCACAGTAAGGGCCTTTACACAATGGGGGTGTTTTTTTGTGTGTGATTAATTCGCACGTTAATATGTTTTTTCGGACTGTTTTTGCCATGAGTACTTTCACACAGAACACGAATATTATCTGTGATCTGTCAACATCATCCAGTTATGATGATCTTGTCCTTCGTCTCTTCACTCGACAAAAGAACAGGAGAGCGTTATATCAATTCAATCCACACTGACTCTGACCTGTGTTCAGTGTCTCTGTCCACTTCTGTGGACAAAGACACTCCTGAGGGGCTGAGACGACAGCGCCCAGACAAACTGCCTTCACCAGACTGACTGACAGCAAAATCAGCTGTCGCAAATTTGTGTTTCTGTTTGTTTCTGTTTCAAATTTGTATTGCTGCCAGTGTGAACAGTTTTAATGCGAAATATTTGCAGCCGAGTATTTTGCATTTTCATGTTGTTTATTCGTAATGCCCCCGGTGTGTAAAGGCCCTAAGAATGTGATAAAGTGAAAATACACAGGAAAATTTGGTGCGTAAGAATGACAGGGTGTGATTATTTAGACACTATGTTGACTTTTCCTCTGAAATTCTGTAATAAAACCTTAGAGGGCTTATGTCCAGAGGGCACAAAAGCATTTCAAGTGTCTAGATATATGTTTCAGGTTTGAAAACAGAAAGTTTCAGAGTGAGTGAGGTTCTGTGGGGCCGCTGAGAGGTAGTTCCAATGAAAACTGTTCACATAGTTTTAGACTAACAAATTCAGGGAAAATATGTGAGGCCCCTCTTTATTGTTTTGATCCAGTGTTGAAGGTCAGTTTCACTCATGATAATGATGGAAATGTTGATCATTTTTTCTCTTTCATAGTCCTTTTCAACTTTCTCTCCAAACTTGGACTGAAGAAATTTTATCCCAACAAGCTCACTCTTCAGTCTCTTCTGGAAATCAACAAAAACAGCATTTATGATGAAACTGTTGAATCACTGGAGAAAATACCATGGTGCTTTCTCAGGAAACTCTTTCAAATCAATGCAGAATGCAGAAACTGTACACAACTATCAAAAAATTATGTTGACAACAAGAAGGACAAAAACAGTGATCCGTTTGACTTTGACCTGATCACTGCAGATGACTCTGCAGACAACAAGGTTAACCCTCTCGACCTCATAGTCGCACTCTTTCTTTGTGCTGATAGCTTCTTGCAACAGGAAATGGCCCTCAAGATGACAATGTGCCAGTTTTCTGTCCCACTGCTGTTGCCTCGTGGTGATAACAGTCAGTGTTCCCTGATGCTGTGGGCTCTGAGAGACGTCGTCAAAGAGTGGCGTCCACATGATTTATCTGGATCAAGAGGGTTTGTTGAAAACAACATTGTCCAAGCAAATATACCATTCTTTACCTTTGTGAGGCTGAAAAATTGTAGTTTGTCCAAGTCACAGGTTTTGAATCATGTTCTCAGCCGTGGCCAACAGAATCACAACATCTTCATACACAGAGATATGAAAGGAGGAGCATTTAAAAGAGAAATAGCCAACGGTTTGGTCGAGGTTTGCTGGTACCTTCCCTGTGGCAGAGAAAATCTTGACATATTTCCAGAACCAGTTGCCTTTGCCAATTTGAGAGGAGACATTTGTGAGTCACTCAAACAATTCAATTTTCTTTTTCAAGTGTCAACTGCGACCTTTGTGTTCCTGGACAAAGTTGAAGACAATGAGCACAAGATTCTGACTTCTCTTCAAGATGTGAAATCCAAACTCTTCTTTGTTGTTAATCGCAAAGACAACTCTAGAGAGGACATGATGTCTGTCAAGACAACACTGAATGAGTTAGAGCTACCAAACAGCAGTGTGGAAATCAAAGACTCAAAGGTAAATGTTGCAGAGTTTTCAGAGAAACTTTGTGAGTCCATCAAGGAATCGCTGACAAATAAAGCAAACACAGTTATCATTGAAAATATGGTTGGAAAAGCTGTTGAACCTGGTCTATCTGTGGATGAAAACACAAGTGAAAAACAAAAGAAAGCAGTTGAGGAGATCATGCTTGACATTGAGGGGAAAAGTATACCAGACTACAAGAAACAACAACTTCCTTTTCAGGGAGATAAGTGGAAAAGATTATCACAGTTAGAGAAGGAGGAGTGTAGATTGAAATCTGGTGACTCAAGCCTTGAAGAGTATAAATCCCAGCTACAGGAAGAAAAACAAAAAATTATAGAGGAACAAAGCAAACAAAAACTGTCCAAAGGAATGAAGAGTTTTATTAAAACTTTATCCACAAGTGACAAAGAAGAAAGAGATTTTTTTCTTAAATGGATGAAACTCAAGTTCAACACACATTCACGGAGCAAACTGTCTGAGCTGTGCAACAAATTCAAAGAGCAATGCAAGAAGAAAGATAAAAATGTCATTTCAGAGATAGATCAGGCTTTGATGGAGAGTTCTTTAGGAGTAGAGCATTACATTAGAGAGATGGGACTCATCTATGAGTTCTCAATTGATGGCTTAAGAAACACTGCTGATGAAATATCTCGTCTCCCTGGTTTGGCAGCTGAAATGCTGTTGGATGGATATCCTTTAGAGCTCTTGGATGGAGATGCTTCCAACATCCCAGAGAGATGGGTGACAGATGTGCTGACGGAGCTTCACAAGAAGGTTGGAGGGAAGAGCAGACTGTTAGTACTGACTGTGCTGGGTGTTCAAAGTTCAGGGAAGTCAACACTCCTCAACACCATGTTTGGTGTGCAGTTTCCTGTCAGCAGCGGCAGATGCACAAGAGGAGCTTATATGCTTTTCCTCAAAGTTGGAGAGGATATGAAAGATGAGTTGAATTATGAATTTATAGTTCTCATTGACACAGAAGGTCTAAAATCTCCTGATTTGGCAGAACTAGAGGAAAGTTATGAGCATGACAACCAGATGGCAACCTTTGTGATTGGTTTAAGTGATGTCACCATTATCAACGTCGCAATGGAAAATGCAACAGAAATGAGAGATGTCCTGCAAATTGCAGTTCACGCCTTCTTGAGAATGAAGGAAATTGGTAAAAAGCCAGTTTGTCATTTTGTGCATCAAAATGTTTCTGGAGTTTCAGCTCATGAAAAGACCATAACAGATAGAAAGAAGCTCTTGGACCAGCTCAATGAAATGACACAAATTGCCGCTGAAATGGAAAAGAAGCTTTCTATTAAAGCTTTCACAGATGTGCTGGACTATGACATGGTCAAAAACCACTGGAACATCCCAGGACTCTGGCATGGAACCCCTCCGATGGCACCAGTGAACACAGGTTACAGTGAAGCTGTAGCAGATTTCAAGAAAAACATTTTGGAGACAGTGAAAGCAGACCAAAGCATTAAAGTCTCACAGATCCCAGAGTTTCTAGAATGGATAAAAAGTCTCTGGAAAGCAGTGAAATATGAGAACTTCATCTTTAGTTTCAGAAACACTCTTGTGGCTCGTGCCTACGACAACCTTTGCAAAGAATTCAGTCAATGGGAATGGCAGTTCAGAAAAGAAATCCTCTCCTGGCAAAAAGAAGCAGAGTTGGAAATCTTAAATTCTGACAATGAAGTTGATATTCAAACTTGGAGCATTTTGGTTGAATCAAAAAAATCAGAGGTGTCAGAAAAAATAGCAACTGAAGCAAGACAAATGAAGGAGAAACTTACAAACTACTACAAAAAGAAAGACCAGAATGTAAATCTGATAGAAAAATACAAAACTGACTTTTTCAAAAGCATCAGTAGTCTCGCAAAGGAAATCAAACAATCTGTGAACAATAAATTGGATTATGTCCTTGAGCTGAAAAAAAGTTCAAAAAATGTTCAAGACATTCAGAAGAAATACAGAGGCGGGGTTGAAGACGAGGTCATGAAGCTCCTGAGTGCCTGTAAAAACTCTGATAAACTGTCTGATGAACAGCTGAAACAGAAGTTTGAAAAGATGTGGACTGAAGCCACTAAAAATGTGTCTGGCCTGAAAGAGCAAGATATCGCAGCAAGTGTCCTGAATCAGTTGAGAAAAAATTTCACAAACCGGAAAGTTAATGAGAAATTCCAAAAGATTAAAAACCTAAAGGAGATTGAGAAGGATCCATTTAAAACCAAACATGAACACACAGACTCCTGGATGAAGAAGGCTGGATATCTGTGGAAGGGAGATGCAAAACTGCAAAAGTTTGCTGACAGTGTCATTGAGTCTTGCACACGGTTTGTGTTTGATAAAGCAAAGGAAAACACAGATTACCACGACTCTTTTATAAGGGAGCTTCTTGAAAAAATGGATGAATACCTTGATCAAAGTTACAAGCATCACAAAACAAATACACAGTTTGAGGTTGACCTGAAACTTCACATATGTGGCATTGCCTCAAGGGAATTCCTCAAAATGCACCAAAAGTTCTTGTCAGATAATGATCCTCAAATTCAGCTGCAGAAGTACAAGAATCAGTACTTGTCAGATTTTCTTGATTTATACAAAGAGAGAGATGATTGTCAGCGCAAAGCAAAGCATTTTGTCCAGTTTTGTATCAAACCTGCTGTGGAAGAGTACATCAATAGATCTCTGGGAATAAACATAGTGGATGAAATTTCGACAGCTTGTCATTCAGCAGAGTTCAGTTCCCGCTCCTTTTTCCAGTACAACATTCAGAAAGAGTTGCTGCAAAAGGATGACTTTGACAGTTTTGTCAAGTACATTTATAAGTATGAAATATATGTTAAAGATTGGATATTTCAGCAAATCCAGCAACAAATGTCAAAGAACAAAACTTTGTGCAAACTGAAACAAAAGAATCTGAAGGTGATAGTTCACAAAATCACAGCAGCCTTAGAGCAGGCCACAAAAGGACCAGATGGTGTTCAACTGCCAGACAACAATGAAAGCATCACAGAGCTCATCAGCAACATGCGGAAGTATTTGATTAAAGACATCTCAATTTCAGTGGAGGCTGAAAAAACCGCCTTGTTTCAAATTCAAAGCACATGTCATCCATTTATCAACAGCCTCAAAATGTCAATAAAAGACTTGAAAGAACAGCTTCACGAGGAATTCTCAAAGTCTGAAAACATCACTGAGACTCTGGACAAACTTCCAATCAAACCACAGGATGAACTTTTCAAGCGAGTGTTTGGTTGTGAAAAACAATGTCCATTTTGTAAAGTTCCCTGTGAGGCTGGAGGCAAAGATCACAAGCAGCATCATGCAGCTGTTCATCGGCCACAAGGTCTTGGTAACTTCAGGTATAAAGACACTAAGAAGCTGGTTGAAACACTGTGTACAACTGATGTGCACAGTGAACGTGCATTTAGAAACCCAAAAACTAAAAGAGAGTTTCATCCTTACAAAGACTACACCAAGTACTATCAAGACTGGCACATTCCTCCAGATCCCAGCATGGAGGCATCTGACTACTGGAAGTTTGTACTGGTAAAATACAATTACAGATTTGCTCAAGAATGCAAGTCCAAGCCAGCTGATGTTCCAGAGGCCTGGAGGAGAATCACAAAGGAAAAAGCATTGAAGGGGTTAAAAGATGCCTTCAACATGAAGTGAACAACGTACAAATGTCTTTAAACAAAACCAAATTTGAAACATGTTTTTTTCAAACAAAAATGATCATCGGAGAGGAGCAAAAGAGACATGAGGACTAAACATGTTAGAGCATTCAGCAGATCAAATCAGTGAAATTCAATCAGTTAAATTCAAGATCAATACTGTTCGAAAAAATGATCAGCTTGGTTGAACCATTAATGTTACCTAGAAAATTATAAGTCTTCAGTCTAATTCAGCAGAATGAAAAACTTCCCAAACATATTTGTTTTGTTTTTTATGTTTTATTTTTAATGTTTGTTGTTTTTTTATATAACTGACTTTGTTGTTCAAACAGACTAAAGCAGCTGCTGACAGTGAATATTGTGGCTTCCTTTGGTCTGGTGAACATGATGAATGACAAATGATGAGTTGAACAAGTTGTTGAGAAGTTGAAAAGCTGTAAATAATTATGTTAGACTGCTCAACTCTTTCTATACTGTTTATTTAACTTTTTTGTCTTTTGTTTTTATTTTTTTGGAGATTACAGATGTTTTGTTTTCTTCTCTCATGCTTGATTTCTGGTGTCCATGATAATGATAAAGAAAATGATGATGTACAACGAAGATAATTTTAAAAAAGAGATAATGTTTTATGTTTTTATCTTCATTTTTTGATTTTTTGATCATAACAAATGTTTTTTTTTTTTTTTTTTTACAAGTTTCCATATGCATACACGTAACCACACAATTATGATGCTGATGATGACAATTATAATGATGTTCTACAAAGACCACATGAAAAAAGGTCATGATTAATGATTAGTGATTGATTAATATGTTTTTTTTCTTTGTTCATATTGCTATATGGCTACATATATCACTTGTATGTGAATAGTAACCAGTGTCAAGATAATGATGATGATGATGATGGCAGAAAGCACAGAAACAATTACTCAGACTTTTAAATATTTACCATATTTTTTCTTGTTTATTTTATTCTTTTAAATAAAAATGTGATGACGATGATGATGATGATGATGATGATGATGATGAAGGCCTGCAGTATGTAGTTCAAAGGTCATGTAATGTTTTGTCACATGTTTTACTGCTTTTCACATAACTTGTAAAATGTAACATGTTACAATGAAAAAAGTTATTGATGTTTTCTTGGAGATTAAAGTAAATAAATTGTCATCAGTTCAAATGTTTTCATGTTGATGTGAATTTCTTTTTGATTCATGTACAAATACTGAGACGTCCTTTCATGTGTTGTTGATGTTTAACTTTTTTTTCATTATTTTTGACAGATGATGATGTTGAACAAGTCAAGTTAAAGACCAGAAAATAGTTTTATTATCTTTTAAAAACATATTATTATTATTTTCTTTTTTGCATTTTACTTTTTAAGGAGTACAAAGCTTTTGTTTTATTCATCTTGTAACACAACTATGTACATAATGACATGAATTAAAGATGACGATGCTGTTGATGCTGTTGATGATGATGATGAAGAGCAAAGGCTATGTGAAACAGATGTTTTCTAACATGTCATCACTATTCTTTAATATTTTTACAGTTTATTTCTAATAGGAACATGTAAAACATTTGATCTTTTGATGTGTGTTGATAAAAGTCAGTGAATAAGAGTCTTTATGTTGTTGTAACTGACGTTTTAGCTCATGTTTAAATATTGTCTAAACAAGCCAACTGTGGGAATAATGTGGCATCTTCTGCTCTGTTGATCATGTTCAACTTCTGACACAATGAATTAAACAAGATACAAACAAGTTTTGCTTTGTCAGTGTTTTTTTTTCTTCTTTTTTACAGGTTGACATACAGTATAGTTATGTGTATAATGATAAGTGATGGTGATAATATACTGTATGTACAAAGATCATGTGGCTAAATATCTCTGTCTCTAACACTTGACACCAAACTACAACTTGAGATTAATATTGACAATTTCAAATTTGATAAGTTCACAAATGTTGGGTATAAAGTTTTCTTCTACAAATGTGTGACTTTAGTTTTATGTTTTTAAAGCTGTAATCAAAGCCGCTGCACTACTGACAACAATGGTGTCACTCTTTACCAGCTGTCAGTAGTTCCTTTATTTCCATTGTGCATTGCATTATGGGACAACACTGTCTATCAACAACAGTTATCAATTATTAATCAACACTATAGACTCAGAACATGTTTAGATTTAAATTGTATAAAATTATGACACAATGTTATAAAATATGATTCACAGAGTGGTTTACAGGTATTTGGAGGATTATTCTCTATTTTTGGTTTTATCTTCACAGTTTTTGAGATATTTGAGTTTTCTGCCACCATCCCAATACAATGGTGGTGCATTAAAAAGTTTAAAAGACTTCAACAGTATCACGTCTTTCTAAAAACAATGTCCCCACTTACTCTGGACAATCCACAGGACACATTCTCAACAATTCTGAGTGGGAAGACTTTCTACTAAACTAATCTGACATCTTTTTACAGTATTTTCTGTGGATTATCCACAGTAACAGTCACACTTTCTAGAAAAACACACTGCTGTTGATTTTAATTTAATGTAACTTTTCAGTGCTGTGAGAACCACAAATGAAACTCCATTGAACTGGTGTGGTGACATACATCTCAAACACTGGACTAATAAAACCAAAACTATCTCCATGACTATACATATCACAAGAGGTTACTCACAAAATGTTTTTCTGTAATTTTGGGTGAACTGGTCCTTTAACAAATAGAACCACTAGACACCAGCAGATGCTGTTAATTTGGCACTGGAGTAAGTTCTTCATGAAATCTGAAGAGGAGTAAAGTCTATCTGTTGTATGAATACACAGTGAAACACTGAATCACAGTTCAAAGAGCAAATATTGAGAACAAGAGAGAAGTAGTGAAGTAGTGATAAGTTCAGTCTTCTACCACTTGGGGGCACAAGAGTCAAGTCCACCTTGTGTGGAGTCTACACTCTATTGCAGCTTTCTAAATGGAAAATTAAGAGTGTCTGAAATCAGAAACTGCACAGTCTTATTCATATATTAATAACTCCTGTCTGTGTTTGATCCAACCAGATGAAAACATGACAAATAATCTGACGGACAGTTTAACTGACTCCTTCACCTCTCTGCCTGTCAGTCTCTGTCACTTATTGACTAACGTGTTCAATCTCAACCAGGTGTGTAGACAGTAATGTGTCTGAGCAGCACTGACCTACCAACATTATCATATTACTTACACTTTTATATCAAATGTGATTTTAATGATTTTGGATTGACTGTTCTTATTTGATTTTGTTGTGTCTCAGATGTGTTTTATTATGATTATGTTGAGGTCTTATTGGGTATCTATTGTTTTTATTGTGGATTCTTTGGCGCTTTTATGTCTGGAGCACTGGACCAAATGAATTTCTCCGTGTGGGATAATAAAGTTGATCTGAATCTGAATCTGAATCACTCACCGACCCTCACAGCCAAGTCTGATCAAAATACATTTTGTAACAATAAATATAAAATATACATATAAAGAAATAAATGAATATAAACTTGATTTATTGTTGACTTGACGTGTGTGTTGAATTTGTCGTCTGATTAAAACAGAACTGTTGAAATAAGTTGTAGGAAGTCTCTGGAATGTAATTAGTTCCTCTGGTTCTGACACGCAGACCTTCCTGAGCTGCCTTCAGCCAGCTCTCTGGCTTTTCAGGTGATGTAACATTAACGCTACAACAATAACTAAACAACGTTTTTAATGTGTAATTTGAAAAAAATGTTGAGGAAGAAGAAACTCCATCACCTCCATCGTGGACTGTTGGTTGAGACAAAAGAAGACATTTGTGGACGTCAACTTGGACTTTTTTCAACATTTTTAACCATTTTCTAACATTTTATGGACAAAACAACTAAACCATTAATCAAGAAAATAATCAACAGATTAATCAATAATGAAACAATATATTAGTTGCAGCCCTAAAATAAACAAATATTTACCAATAAGCTATTTGCAACAGGCTGTGAGTACAAGCAACTTGTGTGCTTAAAAAATAAACATGTATATAAATTTTCAAATATTATATAACATGACTCTGCATGTCAGAGTCTCTCCAGTCAGTCCTGTCTCATCACATTGTTTTATACAGTGTCTATAACAGTGCTGCATGTTGCACTGCTTTACATTTAAAATCAAAAGCCACTGTATAAATTAGCTTAAATATAATAAAATAAAACATAATTAAGTGTTTATGTGTCTATTGTTTGTTCTTTTTTGTTTGAGATGTAACAGTAAATATTCAGAATCCTTTATTTTAACCAACTAACTCCAACTGATTCGGTTCTCAGTTGAAATTTGAATATCAACAAAGTTAACAGTTAAAACTGAGAGGTGGAAACTTTGATGTAAAGTTCATTTCATTGCTGCACATTTTGCATGTCAGACGCTGCCATCCAGTGGTTCCACTGCAGAACAACATTCATGTTAAGCACAGTGACATCTGCTGCTGGGGAGCAGGAAGGCCGTCATCTCTCCTCACTTCTTTCTGTCTTTGTATGTTTTTTGCATCAGAGTTTGCAGAGTTGTTCATCATCAGCACCAACACATATACTCTCTCTCTCTCCAGCTCTCTCTCTCTTTCTCATGAGATTTAGGATTTGAGGAAGAGATGTCGACTGTTGTCCCTTAAAAGATTTTCCCACCTTACATCCACACACTCACAACACAGTTGTTTTTTCTACTTTTTAAAATCAAACACCAGGTAACCAACCTAATGTGTCTCTTTACATGTGATGTCACACTGATTATAGTCAAGTTTTGTCTGACTGTCTAATATTTTGTCCACTCATTAACGTACATGAGCTGTAATGTTAAATATATTTGCTGATGTAAATGTTTGTTACAATTTATTTCTGACATGCGTCTACCAATAGGCCTAAATATTACTATATGAATAAATAATGATTATTGTTATTATTTTACACTGTTAACTGTCAAAAACAGCTATTGCCACCTTTAACATACACTCCTTAGCAACTTTTATTTGGTCCATCTATACAATTTAATTCAGTCCAACACAACAAATCTGCCATAAATTCTACATTTAGGAAGATTATACTGTTCAGTTGTAGGTGAGACTGTCAGAAGTGATAATTCAACTAGACCTCTATGTTTATTACTGAGGTCATAGTGGTGATGTTGAACTGGACAGCATTATATTGAAATGTGTTTCTAATATTCTTCTTCCTCTCTGTGGAGCCAAACATTAGAAGCTCCTACAAATATAAAGCAGTCCACTACAACCTCAAGAATAAATATATAGTTTAATGAACTATCTCTGAGAGTGTCAATCACAACTGAACATTATCTTTGTAAAGGTTGAATTTATTGCAGAGCTGTTTGTATTGCATTGAATTTCACAGGTGAACCTAGTAAAGTGGCCTCTGAGTGTATATGAACCTAATTAAAACAAAGCTATATTTTAAACAATATATAAGAAACTCACCCTATAGCCTGTAGACTGAGTGAATTACCATTTTATTCAACTTCAGTCAAAGAGTTCAGTTTGTGTTAAAATAAAAAAAAAATTTAAAAATTCCACCAAGGCACATTAGAATGTGTAAAATTAGCATCTGTCAAATTTATGTCAAACATAACAAAATGATTCATCCACTTTTGAATAAATATTCCAGCTGTGCTGTGTTTGCTGATGTAAATGTGTTACAATTTATTTCCCAGATGGAGCACTGTACTACCTGAAGGTCCTGGTAAGGTCATCAAAACCAAAGTGGTCAGAGGCACAGAGGAGGCTGACGCCATTTTTAGGGATTTCATGACAGCTCCACAGGTGCTCACACTGGATAAAAAAAGACCAGAGATGCCATTTCAGAAAGGTTTTTCAGGCCTGGAATGGCTGCTGACATAGAGAAAATGGTAAATAAACACTGCAATTGAAGAAAAAATAAGGAGTTTGCTGTTTATTGAGTTTCAGCACATAAAGATGTATACCTTACTAGCATGTATATTAAATTACAGTAATTAAACCTGATCTACATGTTTGACTCCAATGTGAAGTGACAGAAAAATATATGTGTTTATATATGTATTTTAAACAGGTGTCAGAATGTGCAGTGTGCCAGTCAGCTGATCATATTATTAAAGGTGGAGTATACCCCCTTAAAGGTAGCTGTTGTTGACACATTCTCACAATCAATGTCTGTTATTTTATCCAGACCCACCAGCACTGCCAGCCTCCACAGTAGCCGCAGCATCAACAGGCCCTGTCTCAGCAGCCACCTCACCAGCTCCAATACATGCACACACTTCAGCTGAAAAATGTAGGTAGTATGACTTTTTTTTATTTGACTGGATTTTAATGACTTTGCATTTTGCAAATATGCACTTTTCAAGTAACAGGGATTTAGTGTTTTTTGTGACTACTATCAGACTGATTCAATGGCACACAAAGTTATTGTGGGAATTGTGAATGAGAACCATCATTGAATGTTGGTGGTGAGAACAAGCTCTGTATCTATAGTGATGTAAACACTCTACGTAATTAGACATTTACCAGATAAATTTGGCAGTGCATACATGCTCTCAGTTATTAAAAAGGTCAACACAATACCCTACAATGTAGAATTGCATTAATGTCACTAATACCATGGGTTTATGCCTAATGTATGTTGTGTTTCCATGTGAATAATAGAGTTTATGTACCAACATGAGAAAATAACCTTTTTCTTGGATCCACTTGGGGAAACTAAAGGGAAGATTAAGATGAGCCTGGAGTCTACAAGGTAAATTTGACTCTAAACTGTAGTTGTACTTGTGTCCTATGAACCTATGAGTTGTTAAATAATGATGTGCAACAGTTTTCACACATGTACTATTCACATACTTTAAACATTCATGAGGAAAAGGAGGCTGCAATGTTTCAAGGTGGACAGGCAGTACTTACCCTCATAGATGTCAGCAAGATGACACATGGTGTCCTTACAAGTGAGTGAAATGCAGTTACATAAACATTACTGTCAAACTCAAATTCAGTAGCAATTGGAGTGAAGATCTTCACCTGCTTTTATACATCCTGATGCAGGTTTTATTAAATATGTAATACTTTAAATCTGTTTGATTTGTGTGTAATCAATTGAGGAAAAAAATCCTAGAACATGCAATCCTCCTGCCTTTCTACTAATCAAAGTTCTCCTCAGTTTGCAGAGAAATTTTTACAGAGGAGGCAATAAATCTTGACACTTCAGTGGACAGTTGAGACTGGACACTTCCCTCCTCAGAGAATCTGTTGTTTCCTTTTTGCTCAACACTGTCAATCATTTCATGTTGTTGGTTTTATGCATGTTATCTCATAAATATGCAACTATAAACTAGTGAATTAATACTGTGCAAAGCAAATTGTATTAATCTGACCATATTTGTTGAATAATGTTTGTTTTAACAGATGATCTAAGCAGCCTGTGCTTTTATTGTGGGATAAGGTAATTTCCTCACATTGCAAAATGTAAAAAATTGAAGGTAATATTTTTTCTGACTTTATCAACGTAAGGGTTGCAGTGGTAATTACAACAATCTTCTACATCATCCACATCTACTAATAAAGGCATCATTCATGTTGTGCTTGTTTTGTGTAGTAAGATTACTTACTTTCTATTGTACAACATGTGCTGTAGAAAATTCAACTTTTAGTCAGAACGCAATATTTATATTGGTGAGAACTTCCAAAAATGAAGGAATAGTAAAGATATTAGTTGTCAATTCATTTAGAGATATTCTATATTTAGGGATACCATATAATGCAAAACTTGCGTACCACTACACGTCCCTGTTTTCCCAGATTTGCTGTGACGTCTGTCAGAGGTGGTGGTACCATGAATGTGTATAGAGGCCTCCAGTGGATGAGGAGTACTTGTGTCCTGTATGGAAGTAACAGTGTCCCTTGTTATTACTTCTGTCAAGGAGACTATGTTTTCACCTGCATCTGTTTGTTGGTTTGTTTGTCAGCAGGATCCAGAAAAACAGCTGTTTCATGGATTTTTTTCCACTTTTTAAACATTGTGAGATACAGCCTTGGTGAAGGTGTACGTTCTATCGAGTGCACTTCTAGTTTTGACGGTATTTAATTTATTATTTACTCATTATTTATTTTTTTTATATTATTGTTAGAATATTTATTTCATTATTGATATATTTGTTTTATTTATGTTTTTCTAGAAAGACACCATTTTAAAAAGGTTGTGTTTCTTGTGATGGTGTTCAGTGTTTTCAAAGTGGTGGTTTAATTAGAATAAATTCTGTAAATGCTCCCAATGAGTGAGTTTGTGTACACATTTCTCAATAGAGGAGTTGGAGTGAATATGTTTAACGATTAGGCATAAAGGTTTCCATCAAATTACACTAACCTAGTGGCAGATAGTCAGAATTGTGTCTCTGTTGGTCTCAGCATCAAATACTTCAGAGAGTAAAGTTATAGGACTGATGCTGATAAGTTTCATGGATGTGACACTTTCCTGGTGGTTGATATATATATATATATATTATATTTGTGGACATTTCAACATAGATCTGTTAAATCCTAATAAGCACTAAATGACTGATGAGTTTATTGATGTAATGTATAGTATATGTTTATATTCAATGATTAGTAGAAGTAGAATAACATCACACTGTGCCACACTAATAGATAATATATTTACAAATATTAATCAATGACATCAGTGATCATTTGCTAGATTTTTGTGATCTATGACTGCAGGATAAGGATGCAGGTAAATTAAAATACAGGTGAGTTTGGAGGAATCCATCTGTGTATTTAGATATGAATCATTAACACAAAACTGAAGAGTTGCCTATATGATGAAGAAGATATTGACAAAGCCTATGAAACATTTCTAAAAAAATATTTAGACCATTAAAGACAAAAACTGTCCAATAAAACATCAGAAAACAAAATTATACAGATAGGCTGTGGATCACAAAGGGAATACAAATTATCCGCAAAAAATACCTTATATAGAGAATTCATAAAATATAGAACTATAAAGACAGAAAATAAATATAATAAATATACAAAATATAAATATAAATATATTCTTTTCTATTCACTTTCAAATGATATCTGGACTTTAATCGGGACGTGGAATGAGGAAATTGTGTCTCAAAAAACAAGAGTCATTTCATCCCTTTTTGACATTTACTCAATTTATAAATGATTAAAAGGTTTTGTGGGTTTTTATCTGTACGTTTGTTTGTCGTTTTAAGACGACAGTCTTCAAATGCGCGTTCCCGTGACGAGGGGTGTTAAATAACAAAGTAGTGACAACATACATACATGTGGTTATGATTGGTCAATTTTACTGTGATTTGAAATTACTCTGTAAAGCTGGATCACCAGTCACAGAGCTGGAAGCAGCATTTTCCTTCCAGCAACTGTGGAGGCGCAAAAGTCTGATCATTTAACCCTTCACATTCAAACACAGACTGAACAAGCAGGTTTGACTGGTTTATTTTCTCAGAAACGATTTAGGAGTCCCGTCACTACAAAGCTGTAAAACACGTATTTTTAAAAGAAAAGCAAAATTAAAATAAATACAAACTGAAACAATTTAAAGTTGTATGTCCTTCCCCTTAGCCAAAATTTAAAAAAAACATAAGTTTTTGCTTAAAATAATATTTGACTCGCCTGCATCGTTTTGCACCAACCGTCCCTCTCATAAATTATGAACAGTCGCTTATGTGCAAACCAAAAATGAAAGTGGCTTCAGCAGCAGAGAAAAAGGGCCTTTCTAATAATGGCGGATCGCCTCGGCATATTTATATGTACCTGTAAAGAAACGCTGCGCTTTATCCACAGGACAAATAGACGCCTTAACATCTGAGTACTTCATGACTGAAATCAGCTGCTGGATAGAAGAATATATTTTTAACATGAGAGAATCGCTTCTACAGAGGTGGGTTATGCTTTTGTTTTTTCTGTTATGTGCCTGATGGGAGAAAAACAAGTCGAACAACGCAGAACTATTTGTACAACAGATTATTAATGATAATTAATGTGATACTCAGGGCTCCACTGTAAACTTGTCTGTTCAAACTTGGCGTGTTGTGACAACCTCAGTCTCAGCACTGAGGAAATGATTTTTTTGTTTTTGTTTTTTAACTGTTTTCAGTATTTTCATTGATAAACCTGATTCTTTTACTTTGGTTGACTATGATCGACCCCAATTCTTTCTCAGATGATCAGATGTCGATTTGTTTACCTGCTTTTATTCTCATAGTTTCAGGCTGCGGTCTTTTTTTTTTTTTTTTGCTTAGTAAGATTCCTAACTGAGTGAAATGGCCTGGAAGTATCAAAGTGGCAGCCATGATAAGAGTTGGTCGAATTCTCTAAATGCTTGGGAAAGGTGCGTCAATGCTTCCTTTCTAATCTCCTTCAGCACAGAGTAACCTGCACTTGACTATCTTTTAGGAAAGGAAAGGAGATGGTCCATGAATCCTCCGTCCAAAGCTGTGCTCAACTTGTTTGATAACAGGATAAAGAAATGCATTATTTTCATTTTCTATTTTTCATGTGAATTAAAAAACCTAATCCACTTCCCGTTTTTTCCTGTTTTCCCCGTTCCTCTAACCCGTTTTCCTCATCAAATCGACAATTCGAATATAAATTAAACCAAAACCAGAAACTAACTTGTTTTTCACTTCACACACAAGCTAAATGTTGCTGGATAGTTTGTTCTGTCCTGTCAAGTTGATAACTACAGTTTTTAGTTTTGCTGCGCTGCTCCACATAATGAGCTGAGAATTTATCAGGAGGACGGCTGCTTTACTCCAAACATTATGAACCTGGACTGTTTGTTCGACCTTTGGATGTGTAGAAGAACACAGAACATGAATTAATATTAGATCCTGACCGATCCTGTCGGCGTGTCGGAGATTTAAATAATCAATGAAGTTATGCTGCTGTATCTCGTGCGTAAATGCGCACAGTGGCCAAATGGAGAAACGCACTTATCATTTAATCTGGGGAATCTATCAACGGGGAAACACTGTCAGTTAACACGAATTCCCACTTTTTGTTTCCCTGTTGAGCTGCAGTGGAAGGATCATTACTGTCACGTCCTGCCTGGACTTTATCTGTTTTTGGACTCTGTGTGTATTTTGTTCTCTTGAGTTTTCAGTGTTGCACTTATGTTGCCTGGTTTTGGTTTTCTCTGTGTTTCCCTTGTGTGTTCCTTTACTCCTCCTGTGTTCATGTACACCTCCTCTCACCTGCTCTGCATCATCCTTGTTAGCCCAGCCCTGCTCCTAGTGTCTTCCCCAGTTTATCAGCTCCCAGTCTGCCTCCTGTGACTTTTTGGATCATTTCATTAAATATTCGGGACCGTATCCTGCCTGCCTTCCGTCTCTTGCGTTTGGGTCCACCTGCTCCACTCACCAACCTGACAGTACGACTCAACCAAACATGGACCTAACAGAGATGGACCCGGTTCCTGTTTTCCTGCCTTTGATACACCCAAATGACTCCGATGGTGACCATATCATCAACTTTTTCCGGTCCGTCCAGGAGGAGGACCCCATTCTGGCAAAAAGGTTGATGGCAAGCCACTGGGAGTCTGTGGAGCATGAGGCTCCGTTCCCCAGTTCCTCTGTCCTCCCCAGTAGCCATCCAGCCTCCAAGCCAGCTGACCTCCTGCCTGCTAGCTTTGGCCACACTAGTCTTCAGCCTGCACCCTGGATGGCTCACAAGCAGCCAGCCCCCCAGTCACTTAAGGTTGGGGTTGTGAGCCTGCAGCCTGCCAACTACCAGCACTGCCATTCTGCTTCCTCGCCTGACATTCCAGCTCAGATGACTCTGCTTGAGTACTTCTGCTATCAGGCATCTAAGACTGCTAGCAAGGAGCCAGCTAGCCTGCAGCCTGCTGGTCCGGAGCCATCTCCAGCCCAAAACCCTTTACTGGGCACCCACCTGGCCCTGGGAGGTCCCTGTAGCACCAAACTGAATTCTGGTCAACGCAGCAGATGGTTTATTTTCTCAGAAACGTTTTAGGAGTCCCGTCACCACAAATCTGTAAAACACGTATTTTTAAAAGAAAAGAAAAATAAATACAAACTGAAACAATTTAAAGTTGTATGTCCTTCCCCTTAGCCAAAATTAAAAAAAAAAAAAACAAACATAAATTTCCTCAGTGCTTAAAATAATATTTGACTCGCCTGCACCGTTTTGCACCACCCCTCCCTCTCATAAATTATGAACAGTCGCTTATGTGCAAACCAAAAGTGGAAGTGGCTTCAGCAGCAGAGAAAAAGGGCCTTTCTAATAATGGCGGACCGCCTCGGCATATTTATATGTACCTGTAATGAAACGCTGCGCTTTATCCACAGGACAGATAGACGCCTTAACATCTGAGTACTTCATGACTGAAACCAACTCCTGGATAGAAGAATGTATTTTTAACATGAGAGAATCTCTTCTACAGAGGTGGGTTATATTTTTGTTTTTTCTGTTATGTGCCTGATGGGAGAAAAACAAGTCGAACAACGCAGAACTATTTGTACAACAGATTATTAATGATAATTAATGTGATACTCAGGGCTCCACTGTAAACTTGTCTGTTCAAACTTGGCATGTTGTGACAACCTCAGTCTCAGCACTGAGGAAATGATTTTTTTTGTTTTTGTTTTTTAACTGTTTTCAGTATTTTTATTGACAAACCTGATTCTTTTACTTTGGTTGACTATGATCGACCCCAATTCTTTCTCAGATGATCAGATGTTGATTTGTTTACCTGCTTTTATTCTCATAGTCTCAGGCTGCGGTCGAATAGTCTTTTTTTTTTTTGCTTAGGAAGATTCCTAACTGAGTGAAATGACCCGAAAGTATCAAAGTGGCAGCCATGATAAGAGTTGGTCGAATTCTCTAAATGCGAAGGAAAGGTGTGTTAATGCTTTCTTTCTGATCTCCTTCAGCACAGAGTAACCTGCACTTGACTATCTTTTAGGAAAGGAAAGGAGATGGTCCATGAATCCTCCGTCCAAAGCTGTGCTCAACTTGTTTGATAACAGGATAAAGAAATGCATTCTTTTCCTTTTCTATTTTTCATGTGAATTAAAAAACCTAATCCACTTCCCGTTTTTTCCTGTTTTCCCCGTTCCTCTAACCCGTTTTCCTCATCAAATCGACAATTCGAATATAAATTAAACCAAAACCAGAAACTAACTTGTTTTTCACTTCACACACAAGCTAAATGTTGCTGGATAGTTTGTTCTGTCCTGTCAAGTTGATAACTACAGTTTTTAGTTTTGCTGCGCTGCTCCACATAATGAGCTGAGAATTTATCAGGAGGACGGCTGCTTTACTCCAAACATTATGAACCTGGACTGTTTGTTCGACCTTTGGATGTGTAGAAGAACACAGAACATGAATTAATATTAGATCCTGACCGATCCTGTCGGTGTGTCGGAGATTTAAATAATCAATGAAGTTATGCTGCTGTATCTAAATGCGCACAGTGGCCAAATGGAGAAACGCACTTATCATTTAATCTGCTTGAGTTTATAATTTAATAAACTCAAGCAACGGGGAAACACTGTCAGTTAACACGAATTCCCACTTTTTGTTTCCCTGTTGAGCTGCAGTGGAAGGATCATTACTGTCACGTCCTGCCTGGACTTTATCTGTTTTTGGACTCTGTGTGTATTTTGTTCTCTTGAGTTTTCAGTGTTGCACTTATGTTGCCTGGTTTTGGTTTTCTCTGTGTTTCCCTTGTGTGTTCCTTTACTCCTCCTGTGTTCATGTACACCTCCTCTCACCTGCTCTGCATCATCCTTGTTAGCCCAGCCCTGCTCCTAGTGTCTTCCCCAGTTTATCAGCTCCCAGTCTGCCTCTTGTGACTTTTTGGATCATTTCATTAAATATTCGGCACCGTATCCTGCCTGCCTTCCGTCTCTTGCGTTTGGGTCCACCTGCTCCACTCACCAACCTGACAGTACGACTCAACCAAACATGGACCTAACAGAGATGGACCCGGTTCCTGTTTTCCTGCCTTTGATACACCCTAATGACTCCGATGGTGACCATATCATCAACTTTTTCCGGTCCGTCCAGGAGGAGGACCCCATTCTGGCAAAAAGGTTGATGGCAAGCCACTGGGAGTCTGTGGAGCATGAGGCTCTGTTCCCCAGTTCCTCTGTCCTCCCCAGTAGCCATCCAGCCTCCAAGCCAGCTGACCTCCTGCCTGCTAGCTTTGGCCACACTAGTCTTCAGCCTGCACCCCGGATGGCTCACAAGCAGCCAGCCCCCCAGTCACTTAAGGTTGGGGTTGTGAGCCTGCAGCCTGCCAACCACCAGCACTGCCATTCTGCTTCCTCGCCTGACATTCCAGCTCAGATGACTCTGCTTGAGTACTTCTGCTATCAGGCATCTAAGACTGCTAGCAAGGAGCCAGCTAGCCTGCAGCCTGCTGGTCCGGAGCCATCTCCAGCCCAAAACCCTTTACTGGGCACCCACCTGGCCCTGGGAGGTCCCTGTAGCACCAAACTGAATTCTGGTCAACGCAGCAGATGGTTTATTTTCTCAGAAACGTTTTAGGAGTCCCGTCACTACAAATCTGTAAAACACGTATTTTTAAAAGAAAAGAAAAATAAATACAAACTGAAACAATTTAAAGTTGTATGTCCTTCCCCTTAGCCAAAATTAAAAAAAAAAAAAAACAAACATAAATTTCCTCAGTGCTTAAAATAATATTTGACTCGCCTGCACCGTTTTGCACCACCCCTCCCTCTCATAAATTATGAACAGTCGCTTATGTGCAAACCAAAAGTGGAAGTGGCTTCAGCAGCAGAGAAAAAGGGCCTTTCTAATAATGGCGGACCGCCTCGGCATATTTATATGTACCTGTAATGAAACGCTGCGCTTTATCCACAGGACAGATAGACGCCTTAACATCTGAGTACTTCATGACTGAAACCAGCTCCTGGATAGAAGAATGTATTTTTAACATGAGACAATCTCTTCTACAGAGGTGGGTTATATTTTTGTTTTTTCTGTTATGTGCCTGATGGGAGAAAAACAAGTCGAACAACGCAGAACTATTTGTACAACAGATTATTAATGATAATTAATGTGATACTCAGGGCTCCACTGTAAACTTGTCTGTTCAAACTTGGCGTGTTGTGACAACCTCAGTCTCAGCACTGAGGAAACGTTTTACTTTGAACTGTTTTCAGTATTTTTATTGACAAACCTGATTCTTTTACTTTGGTTGACTATGATCGACCCCAATTCTTTCTCAGATGATCAGATGTTGATTTGTTTACCTGCTTTTATTCTCATAGTCTCAGGCTGCGGTCGAATAGTCTTTTTTTTTTTTTGCTTAGGAAGATTCCTAACTGAGTGAAATGACCCGGAAGTATCAAAGTGGCAGCCATGATAAGAGTTGGTCGAATTCTCTAAATGCGAAGGAAAGGTGTGTTAATGCTTTCTTTCTGATCTCCTTCAGCACAGAGTAACCTGCACTTGACTATCTTTTACGAAAGGAAAGGAGATGGTCCATGAATCCTCCGTCCAAAGCTGTGTTCAACTTGTTTGATAACAGGATAAAGAAATGCATTCTTTTCCTTTTCTATTTTTCATGTGAATTAAAAAACCTAATCCACTTCCCGTTTTTTCCTGTTTTCCCCGTTCCTCTAACCCGTTTTCCTCATCAAATCTTTGGCCACACTAGTCTTCAGCCTGCACCCCGGATGGCTCACAAGCAGCCAGCCCCCCAGTCACTTAAGGTTGGGGTTGTGAGCCTGCAGCCTGCCAACCACCAGCACTGCCATTCTGCTTCCTCGCCTGACATTCCAGCTCAGATGACTCTGCTTGAGTACTTCCGCTATCAGGCATCTAAGACTGCTAGCAAGGAGCCAGCTAGCCTGCAGCCTGCTGGTCCGGAGCCATCTCCAGCCCAAAACCCTTTACTGGGCACCCACCTGGCCCTGGGAGGTCCCTGTAGCACCAAACTGAATTCTGGTCAACGCAGCAGATGACAAAACCTCTCATTGGTCGCCTTGCCACCTTACCTGTCCGGTCCAGGGCTACGCCTCTGTCCCCACAACTCCCCGTTCCTGCTGACCCATGGCAGCAACTCCCCGTTCCTGCTGGGCCACCGTAGCAATCATCCTGTCCCTATCCACCTGAAGTCGTGGAGTCACTGATCATTGGGTTTCTGTGTGGCTGTTTCCTCTGGCTCCCTGCTTCATCCATGGCCTGATGGAGGGCAGCCTGCCCATATGGATGCTGGTCATATACATAACAGCCTCATGTTGAAAATACATGTTTCATGTCAAAAGTCAGGACACATGTGGACATACAGTACCTTACTCCTCATGTTTTGGTCCTTTTACCATGTTTAATATAGACATCAGACACCATAACAGAGTAAAAATAACAAAATCACAAAAAGTATTAATATGTCCCCTGTATGATAAATGACCCTTTTCACGTTGCACAGAGTGATGTGATTCACTGTTAAAATAGAAATATCAATTAGTGCAGCTTTAAATATGTAACTCAGAGCTTGTTATTCATTGTAACTTTACTGTAGTTAATTCAGTGCATTTGTTTAATCAGCTGTGTTTGTCTCTCTGCAGAACCAGCATTAGGTGGCAGTCATTCCTCTAATATGGACAAGTACAAACTTGTGAAGAGAATTGGGAAAGGTGCATTTGGAACGGCCAACCTTGTCAAATCCAAAGAGGATGGACACCAATATGTCATCAAGGAGATATATGGCATATCTAGAGTAAGAACCCTTTGCATAATATTAAACAGTATCAGTGTTGATTTGAGCTCCTCTTTACTACGTTGCTCTTTCACATTATCTGTCCCTCTCACTTTGACAGATGTCACCTGAAGAGAGGCAGAAAGCTCAAAAAGAAGTTGAAGTCCTCGCCAACATGAGTCATCCCAACATTGTCCAGTATAAAGAGTCTTTTGAAGGTATAAATGATCCAAGATCTGTAACCTCAAAGAATCACAGAGTTCATCTACTGCAATGATATGCTGATGCATACACGTGTTTTCATGCATGTTCCTTATGCTGTATAAAAATCTTTTTAGTGAAGGACTGTCTGTATATTGTGATGGACTACTGTGAGGGAGGAGACCTCTTAGAGAAGATCAACTCTCAGAAAGGAGAACTTTTCTCAGAAGAACAAGTAAGCTACTAACTCTTCAAGACAATCATGAATGTTGAGGATAAACCTGATAATCTTTAGAGTGAAACTGTTCAACATGTGGATAGAATTCATCATATAACACTCACTATTCCACTTCACTGTATATGTCTTTAACATGTATTTAGTCTCTTTAATGTTTTTATATTTTTTGGCTTTTTCTGTCATGTGGCTTTACGTTCCTCTCCCTTTCTTAGATCCTGGACTGGTTTGTGCAGATTTGTCTGGCACTAAAACACATCCATGATAAAAAAATCCTCCACAGGGACATTAAACCAGAGGTATTGCTTCATTCACCACATGATCTTGCCTCAGTGATGATGCATTTTTTATTTGTATCGTATAAACTCATGATAATGACATTACATGTCTTTTCATGATGTCTGCATAGAACATATTTTTGACAAAAGACGGAACTGTACAGCTCGGGGACTTTGGAGTTTCAAGGGTGCTGAACAGGTTTGTAAAATGTCATCTGAATGAATCTGTAGATCTCTATAAAGCCAAAATTAAAATGGAAATAGTAAAGTATAATACAGTCTGCTTTCTATTCTATTCTTATTTCCAGCACTGAAGTACTGGCAACAACAATCATAGGAACACGACTTTACCTTTCACCAGAGATCTATGAAAATGAACCATACAACAACAAAAGGTACTAACTTGATGCTCTACGTTGTGTTTGTCTCTTGGTGGTGTAAATTAACATTTAACAGTAATCCAGTGGACAAGTTCTCTCCCCACTGAACTGACTGTGAGTCATGCAGGATTAGGTGAAGGTTTCTGGGAGATGTGAAGGTATCATGTCTCCTCTTTGTTGAATGAACCTGCTTGTTTATATCTACAACAGGAAGCTACTGTAGTATTGATTTCCTCTTAAAGTATTTTAAGTATGCATGTAACCTGATCCTGATTTAGTTAACTGAATGAAGTAAATTAAGCAGAATCTCAGGGACAATAATGTAAATAACTCTAGGACTTAATCGTTCAATAACTGATAAAGTCTGATATGTTGTGTTTTAAAATATATTGGAGTGTTGTCAAAAACCTTAAACCTCAATCTTCATGTCCAATTTATAGTTTTCCTACCACTTGAGTCCTTTTTTTCTCCAGCTTACAAGTGACTGTTATCTGTCTACAAAAGCAAGGAATCTGTCTGTATATCTGTATGTCTGTGTATCTGTGTGTCTGTATGTATGTGTGTCCTTCACATATCTCTTGAACTGTTTATTGGATAGAGTCCACATTTAGCGTGTACATTGCTGGGGAACAAAGGAAATGCTGTGTCCAAATGCAATTTGGACACATTGCACGATAAATATTAATAAATTTAAACTCTGAATAAACAAGTCATCAGCTGCTCTGCTCTGCAGCGGCGGGACGGGGCTTCTGGGCTCTGCAACTGCATGTCATGATCAGAGCTGTACAACCCTGCCATGAGAGAGACGAGGAGACGACATCTCTCTTCGTTTGTTAAAAGTTAGGCTTTGATGTGTGTTTCATGACTCATTTTAAAAAGGATCAGAGAAAAAGAGAGAGGGTGACCGAGCGACAGAGAGACAGCAGTGGAAAGTTTTCTCTGACAGAGAAAGCCTGTGAACGACAGAAATACAACATTATTTGCTGATTGTTTCATAGTGGTTATGTTCTAAACACTCAACATGTGATTTACTGAGGAGACAGATGCTCTTTCGGTGCAATTTGGACATGTCACATGTTTAATATTAATAAGATTTGAATAAACAAGCGAACAGAGCCACTCAGCTCTGTGTCTGACAGTGTTTGAAAAGAACACTGTCACATCGCATCACAACAGCATGCACCCCGCTCAGCAATAAACTGCTTCTACGGTTCAACCTCAGTTTAGTTTCATTGGTGAAGTTTCTGTCTGGATTAATACCATTTACATTATTAAATCTTTATCCTTTTAATTGATACATTAGTCAGTTCATACATATATATGTGGCTCTCAAGAAATAAAAAGCAATCTGCCCGTTCTGAACAGGCATGTTATGAACGAGCACTGCTCTAATTGAATAAATGTAAATCTACCCTCAGAACTGATCCCAGTTTGTCTATTTGTTTGTTCTCTCCTCTGACTTTCTCTCCTCTGCAGTGATATTTGGGCCCTCGGCTGTGTCCTGTATGAAATGTGCACTCTTAAGCCTGCAGTAAGTATTCTGTGTGTGAGCTGTTTAGTAATTCATGTAGATTTAATGTATCTTACACAGTATTATAATGCTCACATACTGATTTAGATCTCTTCTCTGTATGTCTAATAGTTGACAAACAAGAATGGATCATCTTTCCTTTCTTCATTTTTTCTGCAGTGGTTATAACTGTGTACTAAATGTGTTTCCTCACAGTTTAATGCTGACAATAGCATGCACATGGAGGTGAAGATAGTCCGTGGCTTCTACCCTCCAGTGTCTGATCACTACTCCCAGGAACTGCGTTCTCTCTTGGCACAGCTGTTGAAACACAACCCCACAGAGAGGCCCTCAGTCAGCAGCATACTGGAAGAACCTTTCCTCTCCTGTAGGATACAGAAGTTCCTCACACCACAGGCGGAGAGCACAGTTAGTTGTCTTTGATACAGCCTGAGTTTACATAAAGCAGACTGTGTTCAGTTATAAAACATTTATTCTCTACTCATTCCAGATCATTGCTCAGGAATTTGGCCATGCCTTTCTTCACAAGCAGCCTAAAGAGGGTGTGGTGCAGGGTTCACCAGGTAAGCAAACTCTTAATCTCTATAAACAGATATCTGCATATGAATGCAGAATCTGAAGGAAAGCAAGATTTTGATATCTGAAGCGTTCTGGTTTCTGTTTGTTTCTGGTTTTCTGTAAACAGCAAAAGAGGCAGAACGCATTGGCTGAAATGTCGTCTGGACCCAAAACAGTTTCAATGTTTGTGTATTGTGTGGAAAAACGTTCAACTTGTGTTATAAAAGAAACATATGACTTTCAGTTCACTTGCCATTTTGCTTTATCAAATATTAACTCTTAAAATTATGCTATTATAATCTTTAGCATAATCTAATTATTAATACATTGAGATGAAATAAACATGTTAATGGGAAACAAAGAGGAGATGAAGTGATGAGACAAATCAAAGTCGCAAAAAATAAACACAAGTCACCTCAACAGGTGGAGAGAGAGAGAAAGACGGAGCAGCATCAGTTCAGAGTGAAGCAGGTGGAGGTGAAGATGGTGTTGATATAGATGTTAATACTGAGATAAATTCAGACAAACATCCACTTGAGACTAAATGTCTCAACAAAAGAAAAGTTAATTAATTGTCACCAACAACTTTGATCATTGATTAATCATTAAATTAATTTATCAAACAACAATGTCAAAGTTTCTCTGTAGTTATGATGCTGCTTTTCTCTGTTTTATATCAGCGTCAAATGTTTACTGTTGGGTTCTGGATTTTATGATATTGGATAGTTTGATCACTTTAATTTAATCATTGGAAATACAGTAAGGAATGACCTTTAATGCTGCAAAATTTACACTATATCAGAGGTTATCAAGCTGTGAGGCCTCAGATGAAGATTAATGTGTAGTAACAGACGTGAGACAAAGACACTGCATGAGGTGAAAGGAACAGCAGCTTGTTTGTGTTTTAAAAACAAGTTAGTTATTGTAGTTTACTGATAAGAGTCAAAGAGCAGTGCAGGTCAAACTGTGAATTTTAAGAGCACCCTCTGCTGGATCAAAAGGCAAAATACTTCAAACGGTTTGTTGCATTCATAGACTGTACATTTTGAATCGGAACAGGTCATTAAAGTTCGAATATTTAATTTTTTCCAACATTTGAACAAAAGTTTGAATTTCAAATAAAAAGTGACAGCCCTACTAAAGAATGGCCTTTAATGCTGCAATCATAAAATAAGCAAAAAAGTAAATCAAACTTTACACTTCATCAGGTTTTCAAACTGTGAGGTCTCAGTTAAAGATCGATGTGGAGTGAGAGACGTGAGACAAAGACACTGCATGAGATGAAAGGAACAGCAGCTTGCTGGTGATTTAAAAACAAGTTAGTTATTGTAGTTTGACCCGTTTATCAGCACAGTGATCAGCTGCAGCAGCAGCACTGGCTGTGAAACACTGATCATGGAGGCAATTATAGTACCTGAAATAGCAAAATATAGTGATTGATTGATATCAGGAGTATTGTAGCCTGAAACTACAGGGATTAAACCAAAACATCAGAAATATGATGAACAGTAACTTGAGCTGAGTCTAATCGCATGAGCGGAAAAGAGAGAACGACGGGCGAGTGAGCTAGAGAGTGAATGAGAGAGAGAGATGAGAAAACTAAGTGGGTGAATAAGAGAAAGAAAACTTTATTTCCTGATAGTTTCACAGTAGTTTTGTTTTCAAAGCAGAAACTAATAACCATCAAACATCATCAGATTATTTACTGTGGAGACAGATACTCCAGAGTTCTAGGTCTCCTACCTCTGCAGGTCTCCTTCTTATTCATTCAGGCCAAACATCAGTCACACAACAGCAAATACAAAGTTGTCATAACATGTTTCATCCATGGTCTGATGGAGGGCAGTCTGCTGGTCATATACATAACAGCTTCATATTGAAAATACATGTTTCATGTCAAAAGTCAGGACACATGTGGACATACAGTACATTACTCCTCATGTTTTGGACCTTTTAACATGTTTAATAAAGACATCAGACACCATAACAGTGTAAAAATAACAGAAAATCACAAAAAGTATTAATATGTCCCCTATAAGATAAATGACCCTTTTCACATTGCACAGAGTGATGTGATTTACTGTTAAAATATAAATATTGATTAGTGCAGCTTTAAATATATAACTCAGAGCTTGTTATTCATTGTAACTTTACTGTAGTTAATTCAGTGCATTTGTTTAATCAGCTGTGTTTGTCTCTCTGCAGAACCAGCATTAGGTGGCAGTCATTCCTCTAATATAGACAAGTACAAACTGGTGGAGAGAATTGGGAAAGGTGCATTTGGAACGGCCAACCTTGTCAAATCCAAAGAGGATGGACACCAATATGTCATCAAGGAGATATATGACATATCTAGAGTAAGAACCCTTTGCATAATATTAAACAGTAAATACTAAATATAATATTCCACAGTATCAGTGTTGATTTGAGCTCCTCTTTACTACGTTGCTCTTTCACATTATCTGTCCCTCTCACTTTGACAGATGTCACCTGAAAAGAGGCAGAAAGCTCAAAAAGAAGTTGAAGTCCTCGCCAACATGAGTCATCCCAACATTGTCCAGTATAAAGAGTCTTTTGAAGGTATAAATGATCCAAGATCTCAGCTGTAACCTCAAAGAATCACAGAGGTCATCTACTGCAATAATATCCTGATGCATACACGTGTTTTCATGCATGTTCCTTATGCTGTATAAAAATCTTTTTAGAGGAGGGCTGTCTGTATATTGTGATGGACTACTGTGAAGGAGGAGACCTCTTAAAGAAGATCAACTCTCAGAAAGGAGAACTTTTCTCAGAAGATCAAGTAAGCTACTAACTCTTCAAGACAATCATGAATGTTGAGGATAAACCTGATAATCTTTAGAGTGAAACTGTTCAACATGTGGATAGAATTCATCATATAACACTCACTATTCCACTTCACAGTATATGTCTTTAACATGTATTTAGACTCTTTAATGTTTTTATATTTTTTGGCTTTTTCTGTCATTAGAATTACAAATGATGTATATAGTGAAAGTTGATACTCTTAAGTGTATCTTTACGTTCCTCTGCCTTTCTTAGATCCTGGACTGGTTTGTGCAGATTTGTCTGGCACTAAAGCACATCCATGATAAAAAAATCATCCACAGGGACATTAAACCAAAGGTATCACTTCATTCACCACATGCTCTTGCCTCAGTGATGATGCATTTTTTATTTGTATTGTATAAACTCATGATAATGACATTACATGTCTTTTCATGATGTCTGCATAGAACATATTTTTGACAAAAGATGAGACTGTACAGCTCGGGGACTTTGGAGTTTCAAGGGTGCTGAACAGGTTTGTAAAATGTCATCTGAATGAATCTGTAGATCTCTATAAAGCCAAGATTAAAATGGAAATAGTAAAACATAATACAGTCTGCTTTCTATTCTATTCTTATTTCCAGCACTGAAGAACTGGCAACAACATTTGCAGGAACACGACTTTACCTTTCACCAGAGATCTATGAAAACAAACCATACAACAACAAAAGGTACTAACATGATGCTCTACGTTGTGTTTGTCTCATTTATGGTGTAAATTAACATTTAACAGTAATCCAGTGGACAAGTTCTCTCCCCACTGAACTGACTGTGAGTCATGCAGGATTAGATGGAGGTTTCTGGGAGATGTGAAGGTATCATGTCTCCTCTTTGTTGAATGAACCTGCTTGTTCATATCTACAACAGGAAGTTACCGTAGTATTGATTTCCTCTTAAAGTATTTTAAGTATGAATGTAACCTGATCCTGATTTAGTTAACTGAATGAAGTAAATTAAGCAGAAATTCAGGGACAATAATGTAAATAACTCTAGGACTTAATCGTTCAATAACTGATAAAGTCTGATATGTTGTGTTTTAAAATATATTATTTTATTATTATTATTATATAATATATCACATTTTCTCAGCAATAGTCTTTTTTTTCTCCAGCTTGCAAGTGACTGTTATTGAATAAATGTAAATCTACCCTCAGAACTGATCCCAGTTTATCTATTTGTTTGTTCTCTCCTCTGACTTTCTCTCCTCTGCAGTGATATTTGGTCCCTCGGCTGTGTCCTGTATGAAATATGCACTCTTAAGCGTGCAGTAAGTATTCTGTGTGTGAGCTGTTTACTAATTCATGTAGATTTAATATATCTTACACAGCATTGCAATGATCTCTCACATACTGATTTAGATCTCTTCTCTGTGTGTCTAATGGTTGGTTATTACTGGTTATAACTGTGTACTAAATGTGTTTCCTCTCAGTTTAAGGCTAGTGATAAGAAGGATCTAAAACTGAAGATCATCAATGGCCCATACCCTCGCATGTCTGATCCATACTCCCAAGAACTGTGTTTTCTCTCGGCATGGCTGTTGAAACACAACCCCACAGAGAGGCCCTCAGTCAGCAGCATACTGGAAGAACCTTTCCTCTCCTGTAGGATACAGAAGTTACTCACACCACAGGTGGAGAGCACAGTTAGTTGTCTTTGATGCAGCCTGAATTTACATAAAACAGACTGTGTTCAGTTATAAAACATTTATTCTCTACTCAGTGTTTGCATTGTCACTCGTCACAGGTTCAGTCAGAGACACTTATGATGTCTGACAAAAAAGGAACACTTGTGTCTGAGCATGAAAGGAGAAGAAAGGAGAAGCAAGAAGATAAAGGTATGTAAGCCTATAGGCTCCATTTTTTGATGCCTGAATCTTGAAATAATCTGCACTAAACCACAGGAGAGCATTATCCTCTCACTTTAGCCTTTGATGCGCTATTTTGTATTTCTGCCTTTGTAACAAGGAGTGTAATAATACTAAAACATATTAATCACACACTTATAAGTTGCTGATGAATGAATGAAAAGCTGAAAAGTAATTTGAATGAAATCAGTTGGATAGTTTTGGATTTCTGGACGCTTTTCCGACCAGTGTGCTTGGCCTCCAGAGCTCCGTAGCCCTGCTAGTCAGAGCAATACGAGAATACAGCTCACTGTACGTCTCTTGTGTCACTGTGACCTGACGAGTCAGAAGAGAAGTGATGCACAGTGTGCTTGTATTCCTAAATCGCTCTGACTGGCAGAACTGACAGCTGATAGTCAGTTACTGGAGGTCTGTCTCTGGAGATTTGCAGAGCTTTTATTATTATTATTATTATTATTATTGTTGTTGTTGTTGTTGTTGTTGTTATTATAAACTTAAGATCTGATGTGAAACTTTACTTTCTATTTTTTCCCAAGATATCTGTATGTTTACAGCCCCCTAATATACATGGAAATGATAAAAGTTCGATGATTAAAGTTAAACAATTTAATGATAAAAGGGTCTTCTTCAGTTTAATCATCTATCATTATCATTTAAATTGGACCTATTATTCTTTTCTTTATTTTCAGTCATATATATATAATGTTACAATGTCGGATGCTCATATTAAAAGTGGCCAAAGTGTCAAATAATGAGGTAAACGTATGTAGAAATGTGAACAAAAATCACCGGCTTCAGACTGCTGGTTGTCCGCAGCTCTTCATCATATATCCATATCTTGTTATTTCGACCGCTTTTTAGTGCCGCTAATGAAGCTCTGCTTGGCCGCTGGTAAGGAACACATTTCACTTCCTGTAAATTCTTCACAATAAAAGTCTCCAGTTATTTAGTCATTAAAAAGCTTTTCATTTGAAGCAGTAAAGCAGGAAATGTTTGGTTTGCATTGGTGGCAACTTCACACAACTCAACAGAGATAGGCCCTCTGCACTAAAGGGCTAACATTAATAATTTACTGTGTCCGTCCCCTTTCCAGGAGCACTATTAACATATATGATTGGAAAAGGGTCACAGGTGCCAGTAAACACAGCTCCTACTGTTGATGAATATAAAGGGGATGTAAAACAGTAGCCTTCTGCATTTTAAAAGTTTTAAGTTGAAAGTCAATGTTTAATTCATTTATTAATTTAACTGCAGGTGCATCAATCATCTCTACTGCTGGTGCAGAATCTGGTTATGTAACCCAAGAAGCTCACAGTGCTGGTAAGTTATGTGTTCTAGTTAAACCTATAGAGAGATACATTTCCCACTTGTTGTAGTGCTCCGACAGTCAGAGGGGCCCCCAAACAAATTTTGATCAAATCAGAATTTTTTAAAATCGTATCCATTGTTGGCTTTAATGTCAGAGTGAAATGACAGTTAGCTTTCATAATGTGGTGTATTTCTGAGTGAAACAGAATATATGAATGAAGTACAGCTACAAAAGGGATTTGTTGAAATTATTCAGATTTGACTAATTTCTTTAAAGTGGCCGTGGTTTAGTAAATATGAGACCTTTTATGAAGCTGTAGAGAGATTCAGAGCTGTAGAGACTGTTGGCCTCCACCCACACATTCATCACCTGAGTCGTCAACCCAGTCTGGCTGACATTTCTTTTATTCTCAGTGGAAAATGCAAGATTTTAGGACAGTTTTGGCATCAAAATGCTAGCAAGAAATGTGCATTTTATTCTAATAAGCTATGTTCAGTGAATGTATATGATGTTTAGTTTGTTAGTTATTACGAAGGTTGTTTCAGGTCTCGCCAGGAAATTGTAGAAATGTGATGTTTTCTAACGTTGCTATGGTGGTTGCTATGGTGGTTGCTATGGACCCTGCTGCCACTGAAACCACGTTGTTGCATGTTGTTTGAACCATTATCTTTGTGTTGTGTAGTTATCTGAGCTGTTCAGTTATTGAGTTATTTTATGTATGTGATGATTGATTATTAATTGAAATTAATTGAATTTGAAATCCAGAGTATCAGCCACCAGGAAGTATTTTCCTTACTGTCAATGTGTCAAGGTTTTCTTTTAATGATATTTTTAAACATTTGTCAACAAAAAACCCCACAAAAGTGTCCTTGATAACTCAACAATATGATAGGTTAATGTTAAGGCCATCAGTTTTAATTATTTGTCTTTCGCCTCTGAGAAATAAAGGTTTTTTGTCAGTTCTCAATTGTGGAAGCGGCTTCATTACCCATGAGCCTCATCAACCGTTACTATGGAGACAAAGACCATGTTGTGTTACACTACAAAACTTTTATTTACTTTTAATCACTGAATTTATTCCAAACTGATTAAGATTTCTGTGGGCAAAGAGCGTTTGACTCCTTTTTGGCTAAAGTATCTGAAATAAAACATACTTTTTCTTAACATAGATCATCTAGATGCAGTGTAATTACTAGTCTGGCTATACTAGACATTTGATATATTCAGTAGATTTATCATTTTACCCATCTTTGCACACCGGATGAACTACAACTATGGTGCTGATTTGTATCAAACTGCATGGCACAGCTTTAGGGAATTTTAGTTTTTTTAAAAAAATATTAGTTTTTTTCCAAGAATTTGAAGTTATAAATACTGAATTGAAAGTAAACTGAGGAGTTTTTTTTTCAAATTTGTATAATCGGATATTACATATCTAATTGTTAAATGGGTGAAACTTAATTGAAGCAATATTTTACCCATATCTAACAGCGTCTCCAGTTGTTGACTTTACTCACATGATATCTGAGGTCAAGAGCTCTCTATAACAGTTGGTCCCATGTCTGAATTATAGACCTTTCCAACGATGTATTCAGTTTAGCTCTACGACAAAGTTTTAATTTTCTCATTTCATGGACACAAGTCATCCCAGACCTAGTTTCAAAGAACACTTTGAAGGACTAAGATATGAAATGAAGCTTTTTGTTTTTGTTTGTTTGTTTGTTTTTTCTTTTTTAGTGGAAATAGTGACCAAAATGAGTCACATTTAGAGATTACAATACTGCTGACAATCTAGTACATTACTACAAGCTTGGGTTAGGGTTAGGGTTAGGATTAGGGTTAGGGGTCATCAAATACTAACACATGCGTAGGTTACTATTCACACAACCCTGAAGATTTTTCTGTATCTTTATGATTCTTGGTTTTGGGATTTTATGTCATCATGACAAACAGCAGCTCATTCAATCAGAATCTGTTTTATTAGCAAATCCAAACATACAAAGAATGTGTCTCAGTGTTTGCTCCCAAAAACACAGAAGAATAAAAATAGACAAAAGTAAGGTAAAAATATCAATAAAGAAATAAACAAAGTAATATTAAAATTAAATTGAATTTTTAAAATCTATTTACAGAATAGAATAGTAATAGTTTCAAAATGGGATATAAAACTAGAAATTAAATACTGACTACAAAGGAAATATAGACTGTGCTATGGACAAAGAAATGAAGTGTATTAAATATATGAAGGTGACAAGAACAAAAATTATGCATAAAAAATTATGTAACAGTGGAGGATGAATGTAACACACAATCTAAAGTCCAGTTTGATGAAATACATGAAAGTGACAAGTGCAGGGATTAAATGAGGCATGTGAAATGTAAAGTCCAGTTTGAAAACCCTGTCTTCATTATACACACACACACTCAATATTAATTGAGGAAGACTCTGTGTTTTAAGAAAGATAATTTCATATTAAATATGCTCAGCCACATATTCTTGGAAATACAACATTAAATGAGCAACTTCACATTTTACAATCACAGGCTATAAAAAGCCTTTTCTTATCAGAGATAGTGGCGTTTGGATTCAGTTTGCGGTGGCCAGCGGCAATTTGAAACAGAATGAAGCCCGCTGACAGCAGACAGCCAAAAACAGTAGTCGAACTCACCACATCCGCCCACAACACAATGCTCTTCATTAGCCTTCTGCTGTTAAAACCTGACAGAAAAACGCTATTTCTCAGAATCGAAGGAGAAATAATTAAAACGGACGTCCCCAAGATAAACCTATCATATTGTTGAGTTATCAAAGACACTTTTGTGTTTTTGTGTTGATAAATGTTAAAAATATCATTAAAAGAAAACCTTAAAACGTTGACAGTGTGGAAATACTTCTGGGCAGCTGATACGCTGGTCAGCCAATCGCAAAGCTTCAAATTCTGTATTTCAAATTCAGTTCATATCTGCGCTCTAAAATCTACGTTTGTATTTAAATAACATCATCAAACAGTTACATAAAATAACACAAATAACATAACAGCTTAGATAACTAGACAACAGAAAGGTCTCAGTGACAGCAATGTCCATAGCAACCACCATAGCAACGGTAGAAAATGTTGGATTCCTGCAATTTTTTAGCAACAACCTGAAACAACCTTCCTAATAACTAACAAACTAAACATCATATACATACTGATATATATATATACTGAACAAAGATTATGAGAATAAAATGCACATTTCTCACTAGAAATGTCATCAAAACGCATTTTAATGTTGAAACCATCCAAAAATATTGCATTTTCCACTGAGAATAAAAGAAATGGCCGCCATTTTGTTTGTTTTTGCAGACAGAAACTTGACAGTCACGTGACGTGGACGCAGTCTCACATCAAAATGTGTAATAGCTACATTAGTGCACAGCGCAAAATGTATTAGTTTCACAATAATGGCTGTAATGTTATTGATAACTCAACAGTACGATAGATTAATGTTAAAGCCATCAGTTTGAATTATTTCTGCTTGATTCTAAGACCTTATGTTTTTTTGTCAGTTTTTGATAGTGAAGGTCGAGGGAAGAGCGTTGTGTTGTGGGCGGTCTTGGTGCTTGGGTTGTCTGCTGTCGTTGGGCTTCATTCCATTTTTAAATTGCTGCTGGTCGGCTGCAATCCAAACACCATTATCTCTGTTAAGAAAAGCTGTTTTATAGACTGTGATTGTAAAATGGAATGTTGCTCATTTAATTTTATATTTCCAAATATATGTGGCTGAGGATATTTAATATGAAATCATCTTTCTTAAAACATGGTCTTCCTCAATTATCCAACTGGATGTGAATGAAGCAGATGAGTGTTTTCTAAGTTAACATTCTCAGTGTTGTTGAAATGAGTGAGAGCAGCTCTGACAGCATGTTGTTGTGTTTGTGTGAAGGTGTCGGCTGCGAGGAGGGAAACTCTCCCTCTAGAACCGCTCTGTGTGGGAAACATGACAGTGAGACAAAAGCTCAAAGGTGAGATGAGGATCTTTAACTGTCCATGACCCAAATCATCCAACCATCATTATTTACACTCAAAGCTGTTTGTGTTGTGTTGACCATCCTCTCCTGTATCCAGCTGTGTGTCCATGAAGAGTGATGATTCTAAGGATTGGATTATATCATTTAAAGATGGACAATCTGCTGGTGAGCTACACTTTTCTTCAGCATCAGTTCAGAGTGAAGCAGGTGGAGGTGAGGATGGTGTTGATATAGATGTTGATACTGAGATAAATTCAGACAAACACCCACTTGAGACTCAATGTCTCGATGAAAGAAAAGTTTTGTTGCAGCCGGTAGTGATTTTACAGTTCCTTTCAAATTCAAGCTTAATGAACAAAGAACTATTAATCAGATTGTGTTAATTAATAAACGCTTAATTGCTTCATTTTTATTTGTAATAATCAGTTTTTAGATATAAAGGTCTATATTTAATTAAATATTTTATATAGACTTGGGCTAAAAGAGTTTCAAATAAATAAATAAATACATGAATAAATTACATACATGCACAATGCATCCTCATATTCAAAATAAAATACATTTAAAATTAATTAATTAAAAACAAAATCAGACTCAAACTGAAACACCATCATTACACTAAGTCATGCCTGGAAGTCTAAATAAGTTGTTTCCACTGAATGGAAAAAAAAAGTGTTCTCAGTAGAGGTCATGTCAGGTCATGCTCTCAGTTCAGATATGTTGAGTATACACACACACACACACACACACACACACACACACACACACACACACACACACGCACACACACACGCACATGCACAAACCAACCTTACCTTAACCTGACATCAAGTCTTCACCTTAAAATTTAATGATTAATGTAGTAGGACTTGATTTTTGTCCCCAAAATGTGACAGTAAACAGATTTATGTCCCCACAACATGAGTAATACTTGATACACACACAAAGAATCAGGAAGCAGTGTCTTGTATAACTATCACAGTTAAAATAAGTAAGACAAGCTAAAGTGGAAATCGCCACCATCCTGATTTGTTTTACAAGTTAAATATTATCATTTAGTAGCAGCAGCAGTAAAGGTCGATTCTATAAACTGTCAGAGATCCAGACAAACCCTTTCCTCCACAAACATCAAGTCATCTGATATCAAGGATGTAGGTTTGGTTTAAACTTTGATAGGGACATTTTTTGTTGGACAGACAAAAAATTGTTTTCTCTTTCATAGGCACATGTGCACACACACCTACACACATAATGAGCCTGACTCTGCAAAATGTTTAATTTACTGAATATGCATTTGCTGACTTGCCTGAAACCAGACCTGTATCATGATATTTTCTCTGGTTTCTACATTTTATTTTATTGATATATTACTTAAATATAAATCTGAGACCAAAATTAACATTTAAAAATAACATATAATAGACTGTCACAATAAATGTAACAATAATATAAATGTATAGAAGATAAAGGTATGTAAGCCTATAGGCTCCATTTTTTGATGCCTGAATCTTGAAATAATCTGCACTAAACCACAGGAGAGCATTATCCTCTCACTTTAGCCTTTGATGTGCTATTTTGTATTTCTGCCTTTGTAACAAGGAGTGTAATAATACTAAAACATATTAATCACACACTTATAAGTTGCTGATGAATGAATGAAAAGCTGAAAAGTAATTTGAATGAAATCAGTTGGATAGTTTTGGATTTATGGCTGCTTTTCTGACCAGTGTGCTTGGCCTCCAGAGCTCCGTAGCCCTGCTAGTCAGAGCAATACGAGAATACAACTCACTGTACGTCTCTTGTGTCACTGTGACCTGACGGGTCAGAAGAGAAGAGATGCACAGTGTGCTTGTATTCCTAAATCGCTCTGACTGGCAGAACTGACAGCTGATAGTCAGTTACTGGAGGTCTGTCTCTGGAGATTTGCAGAGCTTTTATTATTATTATTATTGTTATTATTATTATTGTTGTTGTTGTTGTTGTTGTTATTATTGTTATTATAATAATAACATTATAATTATATAAGATCTGATGTGAAACTTTACTTTCTATTTTTTCCTAAGATATCTGTATGTTTACAGCCCCTCAATATACATGGAAATGATAAAAGTTCGATGATTAAAGTTAAACAATTTAATGGTAAAAGGGTTTTCTTCAGTTTAATCATCTATCATTATCATTTAAATGGGACCTATTATTCTTTTCTTTATTTTCAGTCATATATATATAATGTTACAATGTCGGATGCTCATATTAAAAGTGGCCAAAGTGTCAAATAATGAGGTAAATGTATGTAGAAATGTGAACAAAAATCACCGGCTTCAGACTGCTGGTTGTCCGCAGCTCTTCATCATATATCCATATCTTGTTATTTCGACCGCTTTTTAGTGCCGCTAATGAAGCTCTGCTTGGCCGCTGGTAAGGAACACATTTCACTTCCTGTAAATTCTTCACAATAAAAGTCTCCAGTTATTTAGTCATTAAAAAGCTTTTAATTTGAAGCAGTAAAGCAGGAAATGTTTGGTTTGCATTGGTGGCAACTTCACACAACTCAACAGAGATAGGCCCTCTGCACTAAAGGGCTAACATTAATAATTTACTGTGTCCGTCCCCTTTCCAGGAGCACTATTAACATATATGATTGGAAAAGGGTCACAGGTGCCAGTAAACACAGCCCCTACTGTTGATGAATATAAAGGGGATGTAAAACAGTAGCCTTCTGCATTTTAAAAGTTTTAAGTTGAAAGTCAATGTTTAATTCATTTATTAATTTAACTGCAGGTGCATCAATCATCTCTACTGCTGGTGCAGAATCTGGTTATGTAACCCAAGAAGCTCACAGTGCTGGTAAGTTATGTGTTCTAGTTAAACCTATAGAGAGATACATTTCCCACTTGTTGTAGTGCTCCGACAGTCAGAGGGGCCCCCAAACAAATTTGGTTAAATCAGAATTTTTAAAAATCGTATCCATTGTTGGCTTTAATGTCACAATGAAATGACAATTAACTTTCATAACGTGGTGTATTTCTGAGTGAAACAGAATATATGAATGAAGTACAGCTACAAAAGGGATTTGTTGAAATTATTCAGATTTGACTAATTTCTTTAAAGTGGCCGTGGTTTAGTAAATATGAGACCTTTTATGAAGCTGTAGAGAGATTCAGAGCTGTAGAGACTGTTGGCCTCCACCCACACATTCATCACCTGAGTCGTCAACCCAGTCTGGCTGACATTTCTTTTATTCTCAGTGGAAAATGCAAGATTTTAGGACAGTTTTGGCATCAAAATGCTAGCAAGAAATGTGCATTTTATTCTAATAAGCTATGTTCAGTGAATGTATATGATGTTTAGTTTGTTAGTTATTACGAAGGTTGTTTCAGGTCTCGCCAGGAAATTGTAGAAATGTGATGTTTTCTAACGTTGCTATGGTGGTTGCTATGGTGGTTGCTATGGACCCTGCTGCCACTGAAACCACGTTGTTGCATGTTGTTTGAACCATTATCTTTGTGTTGTGTAGTTATCTGAGCTGTTCAGTTATTGAGTTATTTTATGTATGTGATGATTGATTATTAATTGAAATTAATTGAATTTGAAATCCAGAGTATCAGCCACCAGGAAGTATTTTCCTTACTGTCAATGTGTCAAGGTTTTCTTTTAATGATATTTTTAAACATTTGTCAACAAAAAACCCCACAAAAGTGTCCTTGATAACTCAACAATATGATAGGTTAATGTTAAGGCCATCAGTTTTAATTATTTGTCTTTCGCCTCTGAGAAATAAAGGTTTTTTGTCAGTTCTCAATTGTGGAAGCGGCTTCATTACCCATGAGCCTCATCAACCGTTACTATGGAGACAAAGACAAAGTCCACGTTGTGTTACACTACAAAACTTTTATTTACTTTTAATCACTGAATTTATTCCAAACTGATTAAGATTTCTGTGGGCAAAGTGCGTTTGACTCCTTTTTGGCTAAAGTATCTGAAATAAAACATACTTTTTCTTAACATAGATCATCTAGATGCAGTGTAATTACTAGTCTGGCTATACTAGACATTTGATATATTCAGTAGATTTATCATTTTACCCATCTTTTCACACCGGATGAACTACAACTATGGTGCTGATTTGTATCAAGCTGCACGGCACAGCTTTAGGGAATTTTAGTTTTTTTTAAAAAATATTAGTTTTTTTCCAAGAATTTGAAGTTATAAATACTGAATTGAAAGTAAACTGAGGAGTTTTTTTTTCAAATTTGTATAATCGGATATTACATATCTAATTGTTAAATGGGTGAAACTTAATTGAAGCAATATTTTACCCATATCTAACAGCGTCTCCAGTTGTTGACTTTACTCACATGATATCTGAGGTCAAGAGCTCTCTATAACAGTTGGTCCCATGTCTGAATTATAGACCTTTCCAACGATGTATTCAGTTTAGCTCTACGACAAAGTTTTAATTTTCTCATTTCATGGACACAAGTCATCCCAGACCTAGTTTCAAAGAACACTTTGAAGGACTAAGATATGAAATGAAGCTTTTTGTTTTTGTTTGTTTGTTTTTTCTTTTTTAGTGGAAATAGTGACCAAAATGAGTCACATTTAGAGATTACAATACTGCTGACAATCTAATACATTACTACAAGCTTGGGTTAGGGTTAGGGTTAGGATTAGGGTTAGGGGTCATCAAATACTAACACATGCGTAGGTTACTATTCACACAACCCTGAAGATTTTTCTGTATCTTTATGATTCTTGGTTTTGGGATTTTATGTCATCATGACAAACAGCAGCTCATTCAATCAGAATCTGTTTTATTAGCAAATCCAAACATACAAAGAATGTGTCTCAGTGTTTGCTCCCAAAAACACAGAAGAATAAAAATAGACAAAAGTAAGGTAAAAATATCAATAAAGAAATAAACAAAGTAATATTAAAATTAAATTGAATTTTTAAAATCTATTTACAGAATAGAATAGTAATAGTTTCAAAATGGGATATAAAACTAGAAATTAAATACTGACTACAAAGGAAATATAGACTGTGCTATGGACAAAGAAATGAAGTGTATTAAATATATGAAGGTGACAAGAACAAAAATTATGCATAAAAAATTATGTAACAGTGGAGGATGAATGTAACACACAATCTAAAGTCCAGTTTGATGAAATACATGAAAGTGACAAGTGCAGGGATTAAATGAGGCATGTGAAATGTAAAGTCCAGTTTGAAAACCCTGTCTTCATTATACACACACACACTCAATATTAATTGAGGAAGACTCTGTGTTTTAAGAAAGATAATTTCATATTAAATATGCTCAGCCACATATTCTTGGAAATACAACATTAAATGAGCAACTTCACATTTTACAATCACAGGCTATAAAAAGCCTTTTCTTATCAGAGATAGTGGCGTTTGGGTTTAGTTTGCGGTGGCCAGCGGCAATTTGAAACAGAATGAAGCCCGCTGACAGCAGACAGCCAAAAACAGTAGTCGAACTCACCACATCCGCCCACAACACAGTGCTCTTCATTAGCCTTCTGCTGTTAAAACCTGACATACTATCATATTGTATGTCATTTATCAACACAAAAACACTTTTGTGTTTTTGTGTTGATAAATGTTAAAAATGTCATTAAAAGAAAACCTTAATAATAATAATAATAATATAAATGTGTAGAAACCTGTAGGTAATGTGCTGGAAGGTTTTCAAACATCACTTGAGATTCTGTCCTTCTTTCAGTTTTGTGAATTTGGGCAAAACAACTCAAGAGTTTCATGAGAGTCACAGTGATGCTCAAACTTCTTTAAATCTTCTCAAAACTTCTATTTGTATAATTTTTCATTCAACTCCTGAACTTATGGCTGATCTTTCACTCTGACATCAGAGCTCACCTGAGAGGCTGCAGCTCACAGATCAGTTAGACAAGCTACGGCTAATTTAGCTTCTAAATGATGTTCATGTCTTAATGACACACATGCAATAATAACTATAATAATAACTGCTCTTGATCCACTCATGGAAAAGGGGAGAGATGGCATTAAATAGTAAATATTTCTCCCACTAATTTAAAAGATTAATGTTTGGATTGATTACTGAACCTTCTTAATAACTAAAGCTAAACTGTTACTGACACTTTGGTTCTTCTTTAAAAAGGATCATTTGTCTAAATTTGCATTTGGGAGGAATTTTGGGAAATTTGGGAAAGATGTTTAATTAAACAGCCTGTCTGAGCAACGATCATAAATTAGCTAACATCACCTAACACCTGAAATTAAATATAATATCAAATGATCTTAGTTTTGTCCAGTGAAGTCGTTTTAGATTCTGTGAGGTTTGGAACATTTAAACTATAAACACTAACAGCTTCAGATTCTCCACCTCACTGACTCCACTAATGCTGCTGCTGCTGGTCAACAGTTGAGGGTTGCCAGATCATCAGGTCGAGTATCCTCCATATCCTGCTCTTTCACTCTTTATCATAATAACACACTTTTTTGCAGAAAACACACAAACCTGGCAACTCTGCAGAGATCTTACCGTTAACATTACATGGAGTTAAAGCAGCTAGATTGTTTGAGATCGATAAAAATATTGGTAGGGACATGTCTTTACTGACCAAATCCAAATCTATGCCCATGTTTTATATGTCACTGATCAAAGATTAAATGATAAAAATATGTGTTGCAGAAATTGCACTATGTTGTGTATTTTTAAAACATGTGGTAGAGAATATAGAAGGAAAGAAAGATTTTACAATTTCACATTAAACTGACACAGGCCAATGCAACTGATTTTCTGTAAAAATTAGAGACTCTGAGGAGTAACATTGAAAAAAACACAGTTACAAATCAGAAAACACAACTACATTTCATAACACGTATTAATATTAAAAACAACAGTGAATCAAAAAACAGACTTTTCACAAAAACCACAATCTTGGGCCTATTTTCTACTAACTAGTCACAAGGCAAAGCTGAATCACATCAGGTCCTCCAAAGATGCCAAAATGACACTGAAAACACATTTAAAAACGGCATACAAATGAAAATTAATATTATATAACATACTAAATCCTAGAGGGTTGTTAATTTTTCTTGTTTTTATAAGTGATATTTTTTTCTCTTTCATAGTCTTTTTCAACTTTCTCTCCAAACTTGGACTGAAGAAATTTTATCCCAACAAGCTCACTCTTCAGTCTCTTCTGGAAATCAACAAAAACAACATTTATGATGAAACTGTTGAATCACTGGAGAAAATACCATGGTGCTTTCTCAGGAAACTCTTTCAAATCAACACAGAATGTAGAAACTGTACACAATTTTCAAACAATGATGATGATGATGATGAAAACAATGATCTGTTTGACTTTGACCTGTTCACTGCAGACGACTCTGCAGACAACAAGGTTAACCCTCTCGACCTCATAGTCGCACTTTTTCTTTGTGCTGAAAGCTTCTTGCAACAGGAAATGGCCATCAAGATGACAATGTGCCAGTTTTCTGTCCCACTGCTGTTGCCTCATGGTGATAACAGTCAGTGTTCCCTGATGCTGTGGGCTCTGAGAGACATCGTCAAAGAGTGGTGTCCACAGGGTTTGTCTGAATCAAGAGGGTTTGTTGAAGACAACATTGTCCAAGCAAATATACCATTCTTTACCTTTGTGAGGCTGAAAAACTGTAGTTTGTCCAAGTCGCAGGTTTTGAATCATGTTCTCAGTCGTGGCCAACAGAATCACAACATCTTCATACACGGAGATATGGAAGGAGGAGAACTTAAAAGAGAAATAGCCAATGGTTTGGTTGAGGTTTGCTGGTACCTTCCCAGTGGCAAAAAAGATCTTGACATATTTCCAGGACCAGTTGCCTTTGCAACTGAGAGGAGAGGAGACATTTGTGAGTCACTCGCACAATTCAAGTTTCTTTATCAAGTGTCAACTGCGACCTTTGTGTTCCTGGACAAAGTTGAAGAAAATGAGCACAAGATTCTGACTTCTCTTCAAGATGTGAAATCCAAACTCTTCTTTGTTGTGAATCGAAAGGACAACTCTAGAGAGGACATGATGTCTGTCCAGACAACAGTGAATGAGTTAGAGCTACCAAACAGCAGTGTGAAAATCAAAGACTCAAAGGTAAATGTTGCAGAGTTTTCAAATAAACTTTGTGCAGCCATCAAGACCTCACTGCCAGAAGAAACTCCCACATTGAACATTGTCAATATGGTTGGAAAAGCTGTTGAACTTGGTCTATCTGTGGATGAAAACAGAAGTTGCAAACAAAAGAAAGCAGTTGAGGAGATCATGGTTGACATTGAGGGGCGAAGTATACCAGACTACAAAAAACAACAACTTCCTTTGCAGGGAGATAAGTGGAAAAGATTATCACAGTTAGAGAAGGAGGAGTGTAGATTGAAATATGGTGACTCAGGACTGGAAGAGTATAAATCCCAGCTACAGGAAGAAAAACAAGAAATTAGGGAGAAACAAAGCAAACAAAAACTGTCCAAAGGAATGAAGAGCTTTATTAAAACCTTATCCACAAGTGACAAAGAAGAAAGAGATTTTTTCCTTAAGTGGATGAAACTCAAGTTTCACACACATTCATGGAGGAAACTGTCTGAGCTACGAAACAAATTCAAAGAGCAATGCAAGAAGAAAGATAAAAATCTCATTGCAGAGTTAGATCAGGCTTTGATGGAAAGCTCTTCAGGAGTAGAGCATTACATGAGAGAGATGGGACTCATCTATGAGTTCTCAATTTCTGGCTCAAGAAACACTGCTGATGAAATATCTCGTCTCCCTGGTTTGGCTGCTGAAATGCTGTTGGATGGATATCCTTTAGAGCTCTTGGATGGAGATGCTTCCAACATCCCAGAGAGATGGGTGACAGATGTGCTGACGGAGCTTCACAAGAAGGTTGGAGGGAAGAGCAGACTGTTAGTACTGACTGTGCTGGGTGTTCAAAGTACAGGGAAGTCAACACTCCTCAACACCATGTTTGGTGTGCAGTTTCCTGTCAGCAGCGGCAGATGCACAAGAGGAGCTTATATGCTTTTCCTCAGAGTTGGAGAGGATATGAAACATGAGTTGAATTATGAATTTATAGTTCTCATTGACACAGAAGGTCTAAAATCTCCTGATTTGGCAGAACTACAGGAAAGTTATGTGCATGACAACCAGCTGGCAACCTTTGTGATTGGTTTAAGTGATGTCACCATTATCAACCTTGCAATGGAGAACTCAACAGAAATGAAAGATGTCCTGCAAATTGCAGCTCACACCCTCTTGAGAATGAGCCATATTGGGAAAAAGCCAATTTGTCATTTTGTGCATCAAAATGTTTCTGGAGTTTCAGCTCATGCAAAGAACCTAACCAATAGAAAGAATCTCTTGGAGCAGCTCAATGAAATGACACAAATTGCAGCTGAAATGGAAAGGCAGCCTTCTATTAAAGCTTTCACAGATGTGCTGGACTATGACATGGACAAAAACAACTGGAACATCCCAGGACTCTGGCATGGAACCCCTCCGATGGCACCAGTGAACACAGGTTACAGTGAAGCTGTCGCAGATTTCAAGAAAAATCTTTTGACAACAGTGAAAACAGACCGAAGCAATGACGTCTCACAGATCCCAGAGTTTCTAGAATGGATAAAAAATCTCTGGAAAGCAGTGAAATATGAGAACTTCATCTTTAGTTTCAGAAACACTCTTGTGGCTCAGGCCTACGACAACCTTTGCAAAGAGTCAATGGGAATGGGAATGGCAGTTCAGAAAAGAAATCCACTCCTGGCAAAATAGCGCAGAGTTGGAAATCTTAAATTCTGACAATGAATCTGATAGTCAAACTTGGAGCATTTTTGTTGAATCAAAAAAATCAGAGGTGTCAGAAAAAAATATCATCTGAAGAAACAAAAATGAAGGAGAAACTTACAAACTACTACAAAAAGAAAGAGCAGAATGTAAATCTGATAGAAAAATACCAAACTGACTTTTTCAACAGCATCAGTAGTCTTACTAAACAAATAGTTTATTCTGTGAACAACAGATTGGATTGTGTCCTTGAGCTAAAACTTGGTTCAAATGAGGCTCAAGACATTCAGAAGAAATACAGAGGAGTGATTGAAGACGAGGTCATGAAGCTCCTGAGTGACTGTAAAAACTCTGATAAACTGTCTGATGAACAGCTGACACAGAACTTTGAAAAGATGTGGACTGAAGCCACTAAAAACGTGTCTGGCCTGAAAGAGCGAGATATCGCAGCATGTGTCCTGGAGCAGTTGAACAAAAGCTTCTTAAATCGTAATGTCAATGAGGAATTGCAGAACATTGGAGACCTAAAAGAAAAGGGCAAGTGTGAGTTTAAGGCCAAGTCTGAGCATGTAAAAAATGCAAAGACTCTCAATTACTTCCACAGAAAAGACATAAAAAGAGATTTGCAGAGAAGAGCTGATAATATCATTGAGCTTTGCAAACTATTTTTGTGTGATATCGTAAAGACAAACTCAGATTATCATGAGTCTTTCACAAACGATCTTCTGGACAAAATAGATAAGTCCCTTAAACAAAACTGCAAGCATGTTAAAATCAAGTTTGAGATTAATCCGAAACTTCACATGTGTGGCATTGCCTCAAGGGAATTCCTCAAAATGCACCAAAAATTCTTGTCAGATAATGATCCTCAAATTCAGCTGCAGAAGTACAAGACTGAGTACTTGACAGATTTTCTTGATTTATACAAAGACAGAGATGATTGTCAGCGCAAAGCATTTTGTCAGATGTTGTATCGAACCTGCTGTGGAAGAGTACATCAACAGATCTCTGGGAATAAACATGTGGATGAAATTTTGACAGGTTGTCATTCAGCAGAGTTCAGTTCCCGCTCCTCTTTCCAGTACAACATTCAGGAAGAGTTGCTGCAAAAGGATGACTTTGCCAGTTTTGTCAAGTACATTTGTAACTATGAAATATATGTTAAAGATCGGATATTTCAGCACATCCTGAAAAAAATGTCAGAGAACAAAACTTTGTGCAAACTGAAGAACAAGAACCTTAAAGTCATAGTTGACAAGATCACAGCAGCCTTAGAGCAGGCCACAAAAGGACCAGATGGTGTTCAACTGCCAGACAACAATGAAAGCATCACAGAGCTCATCAACAACATGCGGAAGTATTTGAAGAAAGACATCTCAATTTCAGTGGAGAATGAAAAAAGAGCCCTGTTTCAAATCCAAAGCACATGTCATCTATTTATCAACAACCTCAAAATGTCAATAGCAGACTTGAAAGAACAGCTTCAGGAGGAATTCTCAAAGTCTAAAAACATCACTGAGACTCTGAACAAACTTCCAATCAAACCACAGGAGGAGCTTTTCAAGCGAGTGTTTGGTTGTGGACAACAATGTCCATTTTGTAAAGTTCCCTGTGAGGCTGGAGGCAAAGATCACAAGCAGCATCATGCAGCTGTTCATGGACCACAAGGTCTTGGTAGATACAGGAATGTAGACACTGATAAGCTGGTTGAAGCACTGTGTACAACTGATGTGCAAAATGAACGTAAATTCAGAAACACAGATACTAAATGGGAGTCTCCTCCTTACAAAGACTACACCAAGTACTATCAGACTGGCACATTCCTCCAGATCCCAGCATGGAGGCATCTGACCACTGGAAGTTTGTAAAAAACATTCTTACTATATTGTTTACAAGACGTAGAACATCTGCCTCTGAGGATTTAAAGTATTTGGGAGTCTCTTTTTGGATGATTTCCTAAAACAGAACGATGTGGATAACTGATGTGTTTTTGGATACATACATACCTACACTACTGATTACTGACTGCCACATTTTTTTCCATTCTTACATGTTATTTTGTAAATAAACGGACTTATCCTAAGCTGCAAACTCATCTGGTCTCCCATATTTGTCGCAGCCTATGAGCTGTGACATACGGGGGCTCGTCCAGGATCTGAACCCGGGACCTCTTGCACCCAAAGCGAGAATCAAACCCCTAGAGATCACAGTAATTACTGTATATGAACCATTTTAAGGATGTCGGGCTAATGTTCAATCCCAAACACTTCAGTATTTAGTTTATTCTTGACCTTGGAAACATCACAACAATCTCAACTCAAAAATATGTATGTAAACAGTGGAACTCTGTAGCAAAGTTGGTAGAAGAGTAAATACCTTGTTGGTTTTGTGTTTTTCATGGAATTGAAAATATCACCAGACTTATTCTTTAAATTAAGTGTCTCTGCAAAAATCCCCCATATAGGATATATGTGTATATATATATATATATATGATATGTATGGTTTTTTTGTCTAGTAGAATCTAACCAAATTATAAGAAGACTGCAATAAAGGAAGGATTCAAATTGTTTCCCCAAAAAACTAAAAAGTATTAATACATTTGATAAAAAACAAAAGTGACAAAGACGTTTTCAGGGATGTAACACCTGACTGACTGACTTCTTTCCATTTCTGTCCTTAGTGAAGTTCCAGGAGAGGAGACGATACATCTGTTAAAAAAAATCTGTTTAAACAGTACTTTGTTTATTTAACATGAACAATGAACAAATATGCTGACATTCTTCATATTTAAACACTAAATATCAATCAGTGTTTGACTTTTAGATTATAAACTTCTGTTAAACTGTTGTGTGGTTTAATAAGAAGGCATCTGTCTCTCAGAGCGGTTAAACTCGCCGTCTCGCTGCAACACGTCCGGTCATGAAGTTCAGAAGGTTTATTTATCATCGTCATCATCAGCACACCGTTGACATGCGGTTATATGAACTCACACGACTTCAAAGAGTTCAACGAGGGAAGTTTTGGTCTCTGTGATCCTCTCTGGTACACTGATACTTCCTGTCGGTGCAGCAGTGACTGCTGTAGCAGCAGCTGTGCAATCCTATTGGCTGAGAGAGAGAGAGAGAGAGCGCCTGGCCCGGACAGCAACACGACAACCAAAAAATATTTACAGCTTGTGTCGAATGACGTTGATCTGAAAACCCACATATCTACAGTCAGTAAATGTCACAAACATTTCTTCATCCCGAGAAGGTTTCAGGTAAAAGAAAAGAGGCAGAAATAGAAAGCAGGTAGTGAGAAGAGGAAGATGAATGTTGTCAGAGCTGCAGGTCTCGATGCTTTCTGTTGCATTTCCTGTTTTATGACCATGATGTTTATCCTTCATGTCACTGAGCAGCTGTGTTTACGGGTCCTGAAAGTCCTGCTGGGTGTATCATTGTCTCTATATGTCTGTCTCATTATATATATATGTGTGTGTGTTTGTCTGTCCTTATATATATGTGTATATATATATGTGTGTGTGTGTGTGTGTGTTTGTATTTGTCTGTCCTTATATATGTGTATATATATATATATATATATGTGTGTGTATATATGTGTGTGTGTGTTGTGTTGCAGTTTTTTTAGTAGATAATAAAATTAAATAAAAACAAAACTGAGGTTCAAAGTTGATTCTTTACCACAGCATCCATTTAGCAGCTGTTCTGGATCTTTCGATTATATCACATGATCCTCTTTCCAGTTTATATGGAACTGTAGGTGTCAAATTTTGACCTTAAGTGTATAAAAATAGAATTAAAAAGTTTAAAGTATCAAAACCTACAAATAAAACAGTCTACAGAAAGTTGTATGTAGTGATTTGGGTGAACTGACTCTTTAATCAGATGATCAGGTCTTATTGTTCTGTAGTTTTAGCAGAAGGTGACTCTCTGACGTTGTTTCAGGTTTGTTGTTGTCTGTGCTGCTAAGCTGTGACAGGGTTTACTTTTTATGTTAAACAGTTTGTGTCGATTCATTCCCTGCAACAAACAGCCTTTATTTTAGGGCGAGGTGATGTCAAAAACACACCTGATGTTAAAACACATCTGGAGAGGATCTTCAAGAGACAAACAAAGATTAAAGAACTGAACAGGATAAATGACGTCTTGTATACTTGGTTTGTATCCAGACGCTTCCTGCAGAGTCAGTCTGTACTTAACAAACCCTGGTTGTCTTGCAGACGGTCAGCAGTACGAGTACGGCGAGGACCTCGGGGTGACAGCGGTGGCTCTGTACAACTACCAAGCAGGTGAGACTGAAGCTGTGAATGTTTGGTTCAGAATCTAAGAGCTTCGTCACACCAGCATTTAAAACAGTAACATTTCAGTAAGAAATCAGTTCAGTGAGGCAAAATAAATGTACAAGTTTTGTTTGCTGAGTCCAAGTTTAGTTAACTTTGACAGGAAATGAAAGCAGCGCTGAGTCACATTTCTCTAACACTGATCTGCTGGAAAGCAACACCAGTAGAACACGTTTGTCTTTGTTTTCATTTTGCAAGAACAGTTTATTTATACAAAACATTTCATACAGCAGGAAACCCGGAGAACACAAGAACAGGAAGAAGAATACAAATAAATACAAGACTGAAAGAGACGAGTAAGATTAATAGAACAATAAAATAAATCAAACTAGATACGAAGTAAATGAGCATTAAAAAGGCAGAATAGAAGATATGAAATGTAGCTTTAACATTGAATTAAAACAAACAGACGTGTTGTCTGCATGTCTTGTTTTGTTAAACCAACAGCAAAAACCCCAAAGATCTTCAGTTTACTATCAGAAAACAAAGAATCTTAACATTTGAGACGATAGAACGACTGAATTTAAATTATTTTTGCTTGATTGAAAATAAACGAATAGTTTAATTTCTACAAACACCTTCATCACCAACTTCATCTGTGTCGTCTCGTTTCAGCCGGAGACGACGAGATCTCCTTCGACCCCGACGACATCATCACCAACATCGAGATGATCGACGAGGGCTGGTGGCGAGGCGTCTGCAGAGGCGCCTACGGCCTTTTCCCAGCCAATTACGTGGAGGTTCGGCAATGATGTCGCCCCGCCCGCCAAGAAGAAGAAGAAGAAGAAGAAGAAGAAGTTTTTCAAATCCCCTTTTTTTTTCACACTCAGGTCTTTTCTCTCTTCACCTCATCGTAGCGCTTCAACACCGTGCGAGACGTCTCCATAACCGGCTTTTCTTTTGCTTCTTTTCATCCATCCCTCCTCCAGCTTTTCCATTTTTTTATTTTTTTTTACGTCATTCCTCTCAGTGCAGCAGTTAGACAGGAAGTTATCTTAAAGGATGACTCGATACCAAGAGAATAAATATAGAACTAATTATCTGGGCTTAAAAAAAAAAAAAGGCACAAAGCGTCGTCCTGCACTTCTGCTTTGCACCAATCAAAGCTGCAACATTCTTCTTCTTCTTCTGCCTCGCAGCTAGAAGTTTGAAGCTTTATTAATATTTTTTTTTCTCCAGATATTGTATTAGAGTTCAGCTTCACAGCATCAGGTATTGTTGCTTAATCACATGTTGGAGCTGCTCACTGTTTAGTAGCTTAAACTTAATATAAGCAGAAGCAGTTAAAGGTGGAAAAACAACAACAACAACAACAACAACACTGCCTTGGATTATTATGATGATGTAAATTGATGGCTGTATACTGTCCAGTACATCCACAACGGACCAAAAAGCTCATTAACCGCGTTTAGCTTCTTGGTCTTCATAAAAGGAAACTCACCTCCCGACTGAAGCTGCACTTCTTGATGAGGACATATTTTTGTTTCCTGTCGCTGTTTTTTTTTTTCTTTGGACGTGGACGAGACGTGTGTGTTTGTGTCTTGCTGCGGTGAATGCTGGAGTTTAGTGTCGTATAAAACGTCGATGTCGCCCAAATAATAACATCCCTCATAAACGACCAAACTGTGTGCCGACCTCGGAGCGACCTTTTTAAAAAACGAGTCGTTTATCAGCAGAAAAACCGGAAGAATCTTTTCTCTGAACACTAATTAACAGTCTAACAGTCGGCAGGTTTAACAAACTGCTGCTCTGTGGGTCGCAGTAGTGTAGCTTCATCGGGTGAGTGTGTGTGTGTGAGAGAGGGAGAGAGTGAGAGTGTGTGTGTGTGAGAGAGAGAGAGAGTGTGTGTGTGTGTGTGTGTGTGAGAGAAAGAGAGAGAGAGTGAGAGAGTGTGTGTGTGAGTGAGAGAGAGTTTGTGTGTGTGTGTGTGTGAGAGAGAGAGAGAGAGAGAGAGTGTGTGTGTGTGTGTGTGTGTGTGTGAGAGAGAGTGAGAGTGTGTGTGTGAGTGAGAGAGAGAGTGTGTGAGAGTGAGAGAGAGTGTGTGTGTGTGAGAGAGAGTGTGTGTGTGTGTGTGAGTGTGAGGGTTTTCATTTAATTCATCTTTGGGGTTTTATAATAATAATAATGATAATAAAAAAAGTGACCTTTTCAAATGCATTATTTTTATCTGTACCTCTGTTTGCTTGAGTCACATCATTACCTGCTTGTTCTTTTTTTTTTTTTTTTTTTAGTTTCAATAAATAAACTATGAATGAAACGTTTGTTTGTTTGAATCATTTTAATGTCTCAATATAACAAGTTTATATCTGAGAGACAAAATTCAACAAGTCAGAGGAAGACTTTTGTTTGTCAAAAATGAATCTTCAAGCTCACAAATTGACATTAAAGATAAATCAGGAGCCCAAATTAACAATATTAGTTATTATTATTAATATTAGTTAGTGAAATCAAGCAGAAAACTTCCACAGTTAGTTTTTTTTAGTATAAAATTAACTCTTGTGTTTCTTTGTTAAGCTGTGCTATAAGTATAGAAATAAAAGGGAATTTTATGGTAAAAAGGCTGAAACTTTAAAAGATTAACACTTGATTTGATTCATTTAAATGACTGAAGCTTCATTTTAGTTTTTTAAATATAATATAATCATTTTATCTTCAGATAAACGTTTGAATATATTTTTGCACAAAGTGACGTCTGTAGATTTGACCTCCGTCACTCTGACCTGAGATGAGAAAGACAAAATTCAACGAATCTTTGAGCTCACAAATTGACATTATTATTAAATTGAAACTAACGGATAAGTCGTGCCCAGATGAACATTACTTGCTGTAATTGTTCTTCCTGTTCATAGTTACTGTTAAAAGATTCCTTCCTAGTGAACTTTCAGTAATGCTGAAGTTAATTTGAGGCTTCAGTAGACTGAGTTTGTCAAATCAAGTAGAAAACTTCCACAGTTTGTCTTTTAAGTATAAAACTGACTTGTGTTTCCTTGTTGAACTGTGGTGGATGAATAGAAACAAAAAGAGGGAATTTTATGGTAAAAAGACTGAAATTTTGAAAGATAAACATTTGATTTGACTCATTTAAATAGTTGAAGCTTCATATTATCTTCAGATAAATGTTTGAATATATTAGATGTAGATTTTTCCTCCATCACTCTGAGCTGAGATGCGTCACTAGTGACAGACACCTTCGTTTATTATGTGATTTAACATAAATAACCCAAAATCTCCACCTGAACATCATGCTGAAACATAAATATACCTTACCATAGTGATGTGTTGTTTTAGTGTGGAGGACTTGATGATGATGATGATGATGATGATGGTGGTGTCTCAGGAGCAGCTCCTCTTCGTCTGATTGGTAAATCAAAAATTATGTTTACAGAAAAGCAGTTCAACGACTGACCAGACTGATACTGGAGGTTAATAAAGACTCAACAGGACTTTACTGTTAACTGATCCATATTAAAGCTAAAACTGAAAATTAATCAGCAACAATTTTAATAATCAAATGAATGTTAAAAACTTTTTGAGCAAATATGGCAAAAGTTCCCCAGTTTCAGCTTCCTAAATGTGAATATTACTGGTTTTCATATTTGTTTATTATAATAAACTGATAATCTTTGTGTTGGTCGACCAGAACGACATTTTGAAGAGAAACCGTCAGCTCTGAGAGCCTGGGTCACAATTTACTGACATTTTACAAATCACAAAAATAACTAATTAATCAGTTTCATTTCCTTAGAGATGATGCTACCTGAGATAACTAAATAATATGTACAAGATAAATAAAAAATCATTATATGTTTTTTAAAATAAACATTTTTGATAACGATCTTTAAATGAGGGTTTAAAGATTTGTAACTGTAATGAGGAAGATCACACTTCTGGTCTTTATTATTCATTTATTCTCCCAAAATTATTCATTCTTACACTTTTCATTAATGTTTTATTGATCTTTATAATTATGTCTGTTTTAATTTGTTAAACAAACTCCATAAATAAACTGACCTGATTGAAATGCAGTGATTCCATTTCCTATAATAAATAAACTCATCACTGCCCTCTGGTGGATAAACTATGTCATGATTTCTCTACATAACTAACCACATGTCTTTTTCTCTCCTGTTAGTTGTAACTTATCTACCAACATATACAGCGTTACTAATATATCTACACACACTCACACACAGCAGCTGACCTGTTGTTCATCTGGTTCTCACCTGTTTTCCTTTTCATTAGTTAGTTCATGAAACTCTTATTGAACAGTGTGGAGATCATGTTGCTCATATGTCCCTTATTATGTGAGTAATCCAGAATTCATGATTAAGATTTAGACTCTGCAGACCAGTTAAGTTTTCACACCACGTACATACATATAATATACTGCTTTTTGCATTTAGTACACAAGAAATCATAACATATTTAACTGTTTTATACACACAGGAGATAAAACAATACTTACCTCAAACTGCAACATCAGAAAACTGCTGCCGGTTAAAACATTTTCCCTACAATATAATAATTACTTTGTGTTTTCTGAGTTGTTCCTGAAGCTGTTTCACCTCCACAATTACTTTTAATTTCTTCCAGCTGTGAGCAGCTCCTCCATTTCCTCTGTGCAATGCATCATGGGAGAATAGTGTCCAACACCTGTTTTTCAGTCTGCATATTTACTTTTGTCACTTTTTAGTGTGAACACACAACATTCAAACCCTGCTTAGAATTAAGACTCTGATGTGATAACTGTTGAAAGTATTAAAGAACAAACAGCACAGAGATGAACTAAATTAAAAGGTCCTAAAACTGAATCACTCTTTAAAAGCTTGTCTGGTGATGATTTCTAAGAAACTTTTATTGGGTTTAAAATTTTAATGAGACAGAAATTATGCAATAGATTTGCTGGATGTTGTCTCTGATGATGCTCAACATTTCAAATATTATGCTCTAAAGAGAGAAAAATGTTTTCCACACATTGTTTACATTGTTTACATGTTTTCCTCGCTTAAAGATTCTTGGTTACTACTTTGTTGTTTTCTATTACTACTACTCTAACATGTCATTACTATTCTTTAATATTTTTACAGTTTATTTCTAATAGGAACATGTAAAACATTTGATCTTTTGATGTGTGTTTGATAAAAGTCAGTGAATAAGAGTCTTTATGTTGTTGTAACTGACCTTTTAGCTCATGTTTAAATATTGTCTAAACAAGCCAACTGTGGGAATAATGTGGCATCTCCTGCTCTGTTGATCATGTTCAACTTCTGACACAATGAATTAAACAAGATACAAACAAATTGTGCTTTGTCAGTGTTTTTTTCTTCTTTTTTACAGGTTGACATACAGTATAGTTATGTGTATAATGATAAGTGATGGTGATAATATACTGTATGTACAAAGATCATGTGGCTAAATATCTCTGTCTCTAACACTTGACACCAAACTACAACTTGAGATTAATATTGACAATTTCAAATTTGATAAGTTCACAAATATTGGGTATAAAGTTTTCTTCTACAAATGTGTGACTTTAGTTTTATGTTTTTAAAGTTGTAATCAAAGCCACTGCACTACTGACAACAATGGTGTCACTCTTTACCAGCTGTCAGTAGTTCCTTTATTTCCATTGTGCATTGCATTATGGGACAACAGTGTCTATCAACAGCAGTTATCAATTATTAATCAACACTACAGATTCAGAACATGTTTAGATTTATATTGTATAAAATTAGGACACAATGTTATAAAATATGATTCACAGAGAGGTTTACAGGTATTTGGAGGATTATTCTCTATTTTTGGTTTTATCTTCACAGTTTTTGAGATATCTGTCTCTGAGTTTTCTGCCACCATCCCAACACAATGGAGATGGATTAAAAAGCGACATTTAAAAGACTTCAACAGTATCACGTCTTTCTAAAAACAATGTCCCCACTTACTCTGGACAATCCACAGGACACATTCTCAACAATTCTGAGTGGAAAGACTTTCTACTAAACTAATCTGACATCTTTTTACAGTATTTTCTGTGGATTATCCACAGTAACCGTCACACTTTCTAGAAAACACACTGCTGTTGATTTTAACTTAATGTAACTTTTCAGTGCTGTGAGAACCACAAATGAAACTCCATTGAACTGGTGTGGTGACAGACATCTCAAACACTGGACAAATAAAACCAAAACTATCTCCATGACTACACATATCACAAGAGGTTACTCACAAAATGTTTTTCTGCAATTTTCGGTGACTGGTCCTTTAACAAATAGAACCACTAGACACCAGTAGATGCTGTTAATTTGGCACTGGAGTAAGTTCTTCATGAAATCTGAAGAGGATTCAAGTCTATCTGTTGTATGAATACACAGTGAAACACTGAATCACAGTTCAAAGAGCAAATATTGAGAACAAGAGAGAAGTAGTGAAGTAGTGATAAGTTCAGTCTTCTACCACTTGAGGGCACAAGAGTCAAGTCCACCTTGTGTGGAGTCTACACTCTATTGCAGCTTTCTAAATGGAAAATTAAGAGTGTCTGAAATCAGAAACTGCACAGTCTTATTCATATATTAATAACTCCTGTCTGTGTTTGATCCAACAAGATGAAAACATGACAAATAATCTGAGGGACAGTTTAACTGACTCCTTCACCTCTCTGCCTGTCAGTCTCTGTCACTTATTGACTAACGTGTTCAATCTCAACCAGGTGTGTAGACAGTAATGTGTCTGAGCAGCACTGACCCACCAACATTATCATATTACTTACACTTTTATATCAAATCTGATTTTAATGATTTTGGATTGACTGTTTTTATTTGATTTTGTTGTGTCTCAGTGTGATCAGATGTGTTTTATTATGATTATATTGAGGTCTTATTGGGTATCTATTGTTTTTATTGTGGATTCTTTGGTGCTTTTATGTCTGGAGCACTGGACCAAATGATTTTCTCCGTGTGGGATAATAAAGTTGATCTGAATCTGAATCTGAATCACTCACCGACCCTCGCAGCCAAGTCTGATCAAAATACATTTTGTAACACTAAATATAAAATATACATATAAAGAAATAAATGAATATAAACTTGATTTATTGTTGACTTGACGTGTGTGTTGAATTTGTCATCTGATTAAAACAGAACTGTTGAAATAAGTTGTAGGAAGTCTCTGGAATGTAATTAGTTCCTCTGGTTCTGACACGCAGACCTTCCTGAGCTGCCTTCAGCCAGCTCTCTGGCTTTTCAGGTGATGTAACATTAACGCTACAACAATGACTAAACAACGTTTTTAATGTGTTATTTGAAAAAAAGTTGTGGAAGAAGAAACTCCATCACCTCCATCATGGACTGTTGGTTGAAACAAAAGAAGACATTTGTGGACGTCAACTTTTTTCAACATTTTTCACCATTTTCTAACATTTTATGGACAAAACAACTAAATGATTAATCAAGAAAATAATCAACAGATTAATCAATAATGAAACAATGCATTAGTTGCAGCCCTAAAATAAACAAATATTTACCAATTAACTATTTGCAACAGGCTGTAAGTACAAACAACTTGTGTACTTAAAAAATAAACATGTATGTAAATTTTCAAATATTATATAACATGACTCTGCATGTCAGAGTCTCTCCAGTCAGTCCTGTCTCATCACATTGTTTTATACAGTGTCTATAACAGTGCTGCATGTTGCATATATTGTGCTGTATTGCACATGCAGTCGTTATGCCTCCATATCTCCAATGAAAACATGGAATCTTCTCTTTGACTTTTTAACTATACATCCTGTTAACTTGTTCACTCTTTCAGGTGAGAAAAATACTGCTGTCTACAATTTACACACCTGCTAAAACTAATGCAGCTAATTCAACAGTCCAGCAATTATACACCTTAATGACTGTTATAATGTTGAGTTTTTGTGTGTTTCAAATATTCTTTTCTTCTCCATTTAGAACAATGAGGTAGATAAAAATGTAGAAACCCCTCTAAAGACAATACAAGTCAATATCAGCACTAATGCAGTCTCAACATGACCATAAAGACGAATCATCACCTCTCTGAACAGTTTCAACAAAAACTCAACATTATAACCTTCATCAGAGGAGCAATTATTTTTTTCATTTTACCCAAGTGGACGTAATAAACTGGTAACTGATATTTTTAGTAGCACCACCATAAATGAGTCCATGCAGTGGGCCACATGCAACACAGACAGAGAAATAAATGCTGCAGTTTTGCTCAATGAACAGGAGTCATGAGGGAAACTTCATCCTTATGTTGTAAAAATAAAAACAGTTTTGTGAATGTCACAATCACAATCATCATCATCATCAGACTTAAAGAGATTTTCAAAACACCAGCAGTAAATATGAATTCCACACATGAAACATAAGTAATGTTTAACATACTGCTTTACATTTAAAATCAAAAGCCACTGTATAAATTAGCCAAAAGATAATAAAATCAAACATAATTAAGTGTTTATGTGTCTATTATTTGCTCTTTTTTGTTTGCAGTGTAACGGTAAATATTCAGAATGCTTTATTTTAACTAACTAACTCCAACTGATTTGGTTCTCAGTTGGAGTTTGAATATGAACAACGTTAACAGTTAAAACTGAGAGGTGGAAACTTTGATGTAAAGTTAATTTCATTGCTGCACATTTTGCATGCCAGACGCTGCCATCCAGTGGTTCCACTGCAGAACAACATTCATGTTAAGCACAGTGACATCTGCTGCTGGGGAGCAGGAAGGCCGTCATCTCTCCTCACTTCTTTCAGTGTTTGTGTGTGTGTGTGTGCTTGTCTTTGTTTGCTGCTTTGATTCAAGGACAAGCCAAACAAGCTGAGCTGAGTTGTTATGTCAATGTGTTGTTGTTATCACACACAAACACACACACCTGCAAAATAACTCCAGCCCTTCAATAAATGCAGGTGTCAGAAGCTTGTAGGAGAAAGCACAAGCAACTCATGCTGAGCAATCACAGTTCTTGTGGTATCTCCACACTATAGCCGCTGGAGGCTCAATGTATAGTTATAGTCCAGAAGAGACATGTTAGCTGCAGTGCAGCCTTCAATGAAGCGACAGAGTCAACACATGTAGCTGCCCTTGGTACTACATGTCACTACTACAATGTCAGAGGTTTTCAAGCTGTGAGGCCTCAGTTGAACATTGATGTGTAGTGAGAGACGTGAGACAAAGACACTGATAGTTTCACAGTAGTTTTGTTTTCAAAGCAGAAACAAATAACCATCAAACACTCATCAGATTATTTACTGTGGAGACAGATACTCCAGAGTTTTAGGTCTCCTACCTCTGCAGGTCTCCTCATTCATTCAAGTCAAACATCAGTCACACAACAGCAAATACAAAGTTGTCATAACATGTTTCATCCATGGCCTGATGGAGGGCAGCCTGCCCATATGGATGCTGGTCATATACATAACAGCTTCATGTTTAAAATTTTATGTCAAAGGTCAGGACACATGTGGACATACAGTACATTACTCCTCATGTTTTGGACCTTTTACCATGTTTAATAAAGACATCAGACACTATAACAGTGTAAAAATAACAGAAAATCACAAAAAGTATTAATATGTCCCCTGTATGATAAGTGACCCTTTTCACATTGCACAAAGTGATGTGATTCACTGTTAAAATAGAAATATTGATTAGTGCAGCTTTTAATATGTAACTCAGAGCTTGTTATTCATTGTAACTTTACTGTAGTTAAATTCCGTGCATTTGTTTAATCAGCTGTGTTTGTCTCTCTGCAGAACCAGCATGAGGTTGCATTCATTCCACTAACATGGAGAAGTACGAAAAGGTGAAGAGAATTGGGAAAGGTGGATTTGGAACGGTCATCCTTGTCAAATCCAGAGAGGATGAACACCAATATGTCATCAAGGAGATATATGACATATCTGCAGTAAGCACTCTTTGTATAATATTCCACAGGATCAGTGTTGATTTGAGCTCCTCTTTACTACGTTGCTCTTTCACATTATCTGTCCCTCTCACTTTGACAGATGTCACCTGAAAAGAGGCAGAACGTTCAAAAGAAGTGGAAGTCCTCACCAAGATGAGTCATCCCAACATTGTCCAGTATAAAGAGTCTTTTGAAGGTATAAATGATCCAAGATCTTAGCTGTAACCTCAAAGAATCACAGGTCATCTACTGCAATAATATCCTGATGCATACGCGTGTTTTCATGCATGTTCCTTATTCTGTATAAAAATCTTTTTAGAGGAGGACTGTCTATATATTGTGATGGACTACTGTGAAGGAGGAGACCTCTTAGAGAAGATCAAATCTCAGAAAGGAGAACTTTTCTCAGAAGAACAAGTAAGCTACTAATTCTTCAAGACAATCATGAATGTTAAGGATAAACCTGATAATCTTTAGGGTGAAACTGAACAACATGTGTATAGAATTCATCATATAACACTCACTATGTGTTGAACTGATCCCAGTTTGTCTATTTGTTTGTTCTCTCCTCTGACTTTCTCTCCCTCTGCAGTGATATTTGGGCCCTCGGCTGTGTCCTGTATGAAATGTGCACTCTTAAGCCTGCAGTAAGTATTCTGTGTGTGAGCTGTTTACTAATTCATGTAGATTTAATGTATCTTACACAGTATTATAATGCTCACATACTGATTTAGATCTCTTCTCTGTATGTCTAATAGTTGACAAACAAGAATGGATCATCTTTCCTTTCTTCATTTTTTCTGCAGTGGTTATAACTGTGTACTAAATGTGTTTCCTCTCAGTTTAATGCTGACAATAGCATGCACATGGAGGTGAAGATTGTCCATGGCTTCTACCCTCCTGTGTCTGATCACTACTCCCAAGAACTGCGTTCTCTCTTGGAACAGCTGTTGAAACACAACCCCACAGAGAGGCCCTCAGTCAGCAGCATACTGGAAGAACCTTTCCTCTCCTGTACAGAAGTTCCTCACACCACAGGTGGAGAGCACAATTAGTTGTCTTTGACACAGCCTGAATTTACATAAAGCAGATTGTGTTCAGTTATAGAGCATTTATTCTCTACTCATTCCAGATCATTGCTCAGGAATTTGGCTATGCTTTTTATTCTGCCCTTTGTTTGAGTGCAAGTAGTTTTTTGTGTTCTATAGTGCCCCCTCCTGATCATTCAACAGAAGTAGTTACAAAACAGGAAGTTTCCTCCAGAGCTAACCAGACAGATTAGAGAGCTCATGTGCCGGCATCTGCTGCAGCTATTTATTTTCAACATTGTTGCCTTGGACACTATTTGTCCGTGAGTATTATGTGTTAGTGATTTCTTTACACTATATGCATCGTATATTTGCTGTGTATTTGTTTTGAGGTGACTAAATTGATGACTAGCATAGCTGCAACCTGTTAGCTAACCTGTTTTGCTTAGTGACACAGCATTTTTATTTCTTACATAGTTATGTCAGTGTAATGAATATTGTTCAGATTCTGATTTCTGTTTGCATTTGTGCTTTGTCGCAGTTTTACAGTAAATGTGGATCTTCATTAAACATGCAAGAAAAGTTACGCTTTGTGTTTATTGGAGGACTGCAGACTGTTGGCTAACTGTCTAGCTTTGGATAAAGACTACTCATTGCGAGGACAGAATACTTTTCTTCACAAGCAGCAACCAGGTAAGCAAACTCTTAATCTCTATAAACAGATATTGGCATACGAAAGCAGAATCTGAAGGAAAGGGACAAGATTTGCTGTATGAAACATTCTGGTTTCTGTTCATGTTTCTGGTTTTCCGCAAACAGTCTGTGGGGAGCAAAAGAGGTGGAACGCATTGGCCAGAATGTTGTCTAGACCTAAAACACCCACAAAAAGTACTGAAAGTACTGTTTGTGTATTGTGTAGAGAAACGTTCAACTTGTGTAATAAAAGAAACAAATTATTTTCAGTTTACTTGCCATTTCCTTTATCAATTATTAACTCTTAATTGTGATATTATAATCTTAAGCATAATCTAATTATTAATACATGGGGATGAAATAAACATGTTAATGGGAAACAAAAAGGAGATGAAGTGATGAGACAAATCAAAGTCGCAAAAAATAAACACCTCAAAGTCACCTCAACAGGTGGAGAGAGAGAGAGAGACTGAGCAGCATCAGTTAACAGTGAAGCAGGTGGAGGTGAAGATGGTGTTGATATAGATGTTAATACTGAGATAAATTCAGACAAACACACACTTGAGCCTAAATATCTCAACAAAAGGAAAGCTACAGCATGTAGTGATTTTACAGTTTCTTGATGATCAATTTCAAATCCAAGTTTAATGAACAAAAAACTATTAATTATATTGTGTTCATTAATAAGAGCCTAATTGCTTATTTTTTGTTTGTAATAGTTGCTTTTTAGATATACAAGTCTATGTTTAATTAAATATTTGTGTTGTGTTTGCACTGGCCTTCAGAGGCCAGAATTTTCCCCACATAACTGACAGTCGCATATTACATGACCTTAAATCCAGCAGAATACATAATCAACCTCTGCCAAAATGTCTCCTATTATTTACACAATCTTCCCTGAAATGCATACACAATAAGGAGAGATGCACACACTGCAAACACTCACACAAATGACTTGCAAACAGCAGTTTCAGCTTGGTATGACTGTTTGATAAATGCAGCACATTTGGTGCCAAATGCGTCACATCTGCACTTGAAAAACAGGCACAAAGTCTCTCTCGCTCTCTCTCTCTCACAAACACACACACAGTAGAAGTTTCATTTGGCAAAACATTTGCCTTGTATGCTGATAAAATCTGCCCAAAACATGACTTTTATAAATTTCTTTTTTTCATTTTCAAAGACATTTCACATTGAGTAATTGAAAGGACCAAAGCATCACATTTTCTCACCACTAGTGGTATCAAGCAGTACAGAAAACTTAAGTTTTATTCTTCAGGTTTTGAGATATTTGTCTCTGAGAATCCTGTCTCCATTCTTTTGAATAACACTGTTTCTTGAAAGAAATGTTACTTAATCATTACAGAGATAATTATATGTAGCCATGTATCCTCTTATTCAAAGTAATTAAATATAAAATCCAACTCAAACTGAAACTGACCCTAAGTTATGTCTAGAGGTCTGAATAAGTTGGTTTCTACAGCTGAGTAGTTCACTGTAAAATTCAGAAATATTTGCTGCTGTATGGAAAAAATGTGCTCTCATTAGAGAGCATGTTCTCTCACTGTGCTATCAGTCACTCACATACACACACACACACACACACAATAAAACATAGTGGATGTGTTGTCCAGAGGGAACAAAAAGGGTTTCATGTGTGTAATTATATCGGGTTGGAAGTTGACCACTGAGAGGTAATTCCAATGAAAACTGTTTACATTATTTCAGACTAACAAAGTCTCAGGGAGAATATTTAGTCATTCTGTATTTTGGTCCTGTGTCAACAGTCAGTTTTAGTCACTGTAAAAAGTCACCAACAAGACTTTGTCAATCTTTTGACCTGATTTTCCTACAGTTCTACCAACAAGACCTGACAATTTAATAAGAAATATTAATTAATTTGATACAGATCACAGACTAACACCACCACCAGAATCCTTTGAGACCTATAATGCTAAAAACAGAAAATATTTTTTGGGAAAACAATCTTCAACAACTGTCAACAAAATCTTTTACATTGCGGTAGTGACACACACACACACATACAGAGTCAAACATATAGTTATAAAGGGTTGCTGATTTGTATGTTGTTTATTTTTAAAGTGATTTTTTTCTCTTTCCTAGTCTTTTTCAACTTTCTCTCCAAACTTGGACTGAAGAAATTTTATCCCAACAAGCTCGCTCTTCAGTCTCTTCTGGAAATCAACAAAAACAGCATTTATGATGAAACTGTTGAATCACTAGAGAAAATACCATGGTGCTTTCTCAGGAAACTCAAATCAAAGCAGAATGCAGAAACTGTACACAATTATCAAACAATGATGATGATGAAGATGATGATGATGAGGAAAACAATTATCTCTTTGACTTTGACCTGGTCACTGCAGATGACTCTGCAGACAACAAGGTTAACCCTCTCGACCTCATAGTCGCACTTTTTCTTTGTGCCGACAGCTTCTTGCAACACGAAATGGCCCTCAAGATGACAATGTGCCAGTTTTCTGTCCCACTGCTGTTGCCTCATAGTGATAACAGTCAGTGTTCCCTGATGCTGTGGGCTCGTCAAAGAGTGGGTGTCCACATGATTTGTCTGAATCAAGAGGGTTTGTTGAAGACAACATTGTCCAAGCAAATATACCATTCTTTACTTTTGTGAGGCTGAAAAACTGCAGTTTGTCCAAGTCACAGGTTTTGAATCATGTTCTCAGTCATGGCCAACAGAATCACAACATCTTCATACACAGAGATATGGAAGGAGGAACACTTAAAAGAGAAATAGCCAATGGTTTGGTCGAGGTTTGCTGGTACCTTCCCTGTGGCAAAGAAAATCTTGACATATTTCCAGAACCAGTTGCCTTTGCCAATTTAAGAGGAGACATTTGTGAGTCACTCACACAATTCAATTTTCTTTATCAGGTATCAACTGCTACCTTTGTGTTCCTGGACAAAGTTGAAGAAAATGAGCACAAGATTCTGACTTCTCTTCAAGATGTGAAATCCAAACTCGTCTTGATTGTTAATTGCAAGGACAACTCTAGAGAGGACATGATGTCTGTCCAGACAACACTGAAAGAGTTAGAGCTACCAAAAAGCAGCGTGAAAATCAAAGACTCAAAGGTAAATGTTGCAGAGTTCTTAAAGAAACTTTGTGCAGCCATCAAGACCTCACTGCCAGATGAAACTCCCACATTGAACATTGTCAATATGGCTGGAAAAGCTGTTGAACTTGGTCTATCTGTGGATGAAAACACAAGTGACAAACAAAAGAAAGCAGTTGAGGAGATCATGATCGACATTGAGGGGCGAAGTATACCAGACTACAAGAAAGAACAGCTTCCTTTTCAGAGAGTTAAGTGGAAAAGATTATCGCAGCTAGAGAAGGAGGAGTGTAGATTGAAATATGGTGACTCAGGACTTGAACAGAATAAATGCCAGCTACAGGAAGAAAAACAAAAAATTATGGAGGAGCAAAGCAAACAAAAACTGTCCAAAGGAATGAAGAGTTTCATTAAAACCTTATCCACAAGTGAGACAGAGGAAAGAGATTTTTTCCTTAAGTGGATGAAACTCAAGTTTAACACACAACACGCAAACTGTCTGAGCTGTGAAACAAATTCAAAGAGCAATGTGAAAAGAAAGACATCAAACTCATTGCAAAGTTAGATCAGGCTTTGATGGAGAGTTCTTTAGGAGTAGAGCATTACATGAGAGAGATGGGACTCATCTATGAGTTCTCAATTGATGGCTTAAGAAACACTGCTGATGAAATATCTCGTCTCCCTGGTTTGGCAGCTGAAATGCTGTTGGATGGATATCCTTTAGAGCTCTTGGATGGAGATGCTTCCAACATCCCAGAGAGATGGGTGACAGATGCGCTGATGGAGCTTCACAAGAAGGTTGGAAGGAAGAGCAGACTGTTAGTACTGACTGTGCTGGGTGTTCAAAGTACAGGGAAGTCAACACTCCTCAACACCATGTTTGGTGTGCAGTTTCCTGTCAGCAGTGGCAGATGCACAAGAGGAGCTTATATGCTTTTCCTCAAAGTTGGAGAGGACATGAAACATGAGTTGAATTATGAATATATAGTTCTCATTGATGCAGAGGGTCTAAAATCTCCTGATTTGGCAGAACTAGAAGAAAGTTATGTGCATGACAACCACCTGGCAACCTTTGTGATTGGCTTAAGTGATGTCACCATCATCAACCTCGCCATGGAGAACGTAACAGAAATGAAAGACATCCTGCAAATTGCAGCTCATGCCTTCTTGAGAATGAGACATATTGGGAAAAGGCCAGTTTGTCATTTCGTGCATCAAAATGTTAATGGAGTTTCAGCTCATGCAAAGAACCTAACCGATAGAAAGAATCTCTTGGAGCAGCTCAATGAAATGACACAAATTTCAGCTGAAATGGAAAGGCAGCCTTCTATTAAAGCTTTCACAGATGTGCTGGACTATGACATGGACAAAAACAACTGGAACATCCCAGGACTCTGGCATGGAACCCCTCCGATGGCACCAGTGAACACAGGTTACAGTGAAGCTGTAGCAGATTTAAAGAAAAATCTTTTGGCAACAGTGAAAACAGACCGAGGCAATGAAGTCTCACAGATCCCAGAGTTTCTAGAATGGATGAGAAGTCTCTGGAAAGCAGTGAAATATGAGAACTTCATCTTTAGTTTCAGAAACACTATTGTGGCTCATGCCTATGATAAACATTGCAAAGAATTCAGTCAATGGGAATGGCAGTTCAGAAAAAAAATTCTCTCCTGGCAAACAGAAGCAGAGTTGGAAATCTTAAATTCTGACAATGAATCTGAACTCCAACATTTAAATGAATTGTTTGAACCGAAGAAATCAGAGGTGTCAGAAAAAATAGCATCTGAAGAAGGGAAAATGGAGAAACTTACAAACTACTACAAAAAGAAAGACCAGAATGTAAATCTGATAGAGAAATACAAAACTGACTTTTTCAACAGCATCAGTAGTCTCGCAAAAGAAATAGTTCATTCCGTGAACAACAGATTGGATTATGTCCTTGAGCTAAAAATAAGTTCAAAAAAGGCTCAAGACATTTAGAAGGAATACAGAGGCAGGATTGAAGACAAGGTCAAGAAGCTCCTGAGTGACTGTAAAAACTCTGATAAACTGTCTGATGAACAGCTGACACATGAGTTTGAAAAGATGTGGACTGAAGCCACTAAAAACATGTCTGGCCTGAAAGAGCGAGATATCGCAGCACAAATTCTCAACCAGTTGAGAAAAAATTTTGCTAACCAGAATGTAAATGAGAAATTCCAAAACATTGAAGACCTAAAGGAGATTGGGAAGACTCCATTTAAAACCAGATATGAACATATAGACCCCTTCATGAAGAAAGTTGAATGCCTGCTTTGGGGAGATTTGCAGAACATCGCTGACAGTGTCATTGAGTCTTGCATACAGTTTGTGCTTGATAAAACAAAGACAAACACAGATTACAATGACTCTTTTACAAGGGAGCTTCTTAAAAAAATGATGAATCCCTTAAACAAAGTTACAGGCATCACAAAAGAAATACACAGTTTGAGATTGACCTGAAACTTCACATTTGTGGCATTGCCTCAAGGGAATTCCTCAAAATGCACCAAAAATTCTTGTCAGATAAAGATCCTCAAATTCAGCTGCAGAAGTACAAGACTCATTACTTGTCAGATTTTCTTGATTTATACAAAGAGAGAGATGATTGTCAGAGCAAAGCAAAGCATTTTGTCCAGTTTTGTATCAAATCTGCAGTTGTCAAGTACATTTGTAAGTATGAAATATATGTTAAAGATTGGATATTTCAGCAAATCCAGCAACAAATGTTAGAGGACAAAACTTAAACTCAAACAAGAGAATCTGAAGGTGATAGTTCACAAAATCACAAAAGCCTTAGAGCAGGCCACAAAAGGACCAGATGGTGTTCAACTGCCAGACAACAATGAAAGCATCACAGAGCTCATCAGCAACATGTGGAAGTATTTGATTAAAGACATCTCAATTTCAGTGGAAATTCAAAGCACATGTCATCCATTTATCAACAGCCTCAAAATGTCAATAGAAGACATTTTGAAGAACAGCTTCAGGAGGAATTCTCAAGGTCTGAAAACATCACTGAGACTCTGAACAAACTTCCAATCAAACCACAGAATGAGCTTTTCAAGTGCATGTTTGGTTGTGGAAAACAATGTCCATTTTGTAAAGTTCCCTGTGAGGCTGGAGGCAAAGGACACAAGAAGCATCATGCAGCTGTTCATCGACCAAAAGGTCTTGGTAGGTACAGGAATGAACAAACTCAGAAGCTGAATGAAACACTGTGTACAACTAATGTGCAAAGTGAAGGTAGATTTAAAAATGCAGACACTAAAGAAGAGTGGCATCCATACAAAGACTACACCAAGTACTATCCAGACTGGCACATTCCTCCAGATCCCAGCATAGAGGCATCTGACTACTGGAAGTTTGTACTGGTACGACACAATGACAGATTTGCTCAAGAATATAAGGCCAAGCCAGCTGATGTTCCAGAGGCCTGGAGGAGAATCACAAAGGAACAAGCACTGAAGGGGTTAAAAGATGCCTTCAACATAAAGTGAACAACGTACAAATGTCCTTAAACAAAACCAAATTTTAAACATGCAAGTTTTTTTCTAACAAAAATAAACTCTTCGGAGAGGAACATGAGGACATGAGGACTACAAACCTTACGACTTTCAGCAGATCAGATCAGTCAAATTCAGTCAGTTAAATTCAAAATACATCAATACTGTTTTAATGTATATTGTTTTGTTTTTTATGTAACTGACTTTGTGGTTCAAACAAAAACAAAGGGTCATGATTTACAATATTTGTTTTTTGTCATTTTTTATGATTACATCTATTTGCTTATTTTTTCTTTGTTCATATTGATATATGATTATGTGAATAGTAACCAGTGTGCAAGATAATAATGATAATAATGATGATGACAATGATGAAGATGTCAGCATGGTTCATTCAGTGTTTGCAGTTGGCTTTCTAATGGTTACTACCAGTCAATCAATAACAAATATTGATACAACTGACTTTTGGTGCCTTTCTGAAGCTGAAAATGAAACAAAGAGGCAGAAAGCACAGAAACAATTATTCAGACTTTTAAATATTTACCATATTTTTTTCTTCTTTATTTTATTCTTTTAAATAAAAATTTGATGATGATGATGATGTAGGCCTACGTAGTTCAAAGGTCATATAATGAGATGCTGTTTGTATAACATTTTACTACTTTTTACATTTTTCATAGTTTTATTCTTTAACATTTCTTGCAAAATGTAACATGCTACAATGAAAATAGTTATTAATGTTTTCTTGGAGAGTAAAGTAAATAAATTGTCATCAGTTCATAAGTTTGCACATTGATGCAAATTAATTTTTGATTCATGTTCAAATACTGAGATATCTTCATGTTTTGATGTACAACTTTTTCATTATTTTTGACAGGTGATGATGTGTTGAACAACTCAAGTTAAAGATCAGAAAATAGTTTTATATTTTGAAAACATATTATTGTTTATTTAATTCTTTTAATGTTGATTATGATGATGATGATGATGATGATGGAGAACAAAGGTCATGCGAAACATATTTTCTAACATGTCATCACTATTCTTTTTTATTTTTAATTTCATTTCTAATAGGAATATGCAAAGCATTTGATCTTTTGATGTGTGTTTGATAAATGTCAGTGAATAAGAGTCTTTATGTTGTTGTAACTGACCTTTTAGCTCATGTTTAAATATTGTCTAAACAAGCCAACTGTTGGAATAATGTGGCATCTTCTGCTCTGTTGATCATGTTCAACTTCTGACACCATGAATTAAACAAGATACAAAAAAGTTGTGTTTTGTCAGTGTTTTTTTCCCTCTTTATTACAGGTTGACACACCGTATAGTTATGTGTATAATGATAAGTGAGTACAAAGATCATGTGACAATTTCCAAATTTGATAAATTCACAAAAAATGGATATAATATATTGGGTAAGTTTTCTTCTACCAATGTATTACTTCAGTTTTATGTTTTTAAAGCTGTAATCAAAGCCGCTGCACCACTGACAACAATGGTGTCACTCTTTACCAGCTGTCAGTAGTTCCTTTATTTCCATTGTGCATTGCATTATGGGACAACAGTGTCTATCAACAGCAGTTATCAATTATTAATCAACACTACAGACTCAGAGCACGTTTAGATTTATATTGTATAAAATTAGGACACATTGTTATAAAATATGATTCCAAGAGTGGTTTACAGTTATTTGGAGGATTATTCTCTATTCTTGGTTTTATCTTCACAGTATTTGAGATATCTCTCTCTGAGTTTTCTGCCACCATCCCAATACAATGGAGGTGCATTAACAAGTGACATTTAAAAGACTGCAACAGTATCACGTCTTTCTAAAAAACAATGTCCATGATTACTCTGGACAATCCACAGGACACATTCTCAACAATTCTGAGTGGAAAGACTTTCTACTAAACTAATCTGACATCTTTTTACAGCATTTTCTGTGGATTATCCACAGTAACAGTAAGAGCACAGTAACACTTTCTTGAAAACACACTGCTGTTGACTTTTTTAAATGTGACTTCTCAGTGATATGAGTACCAAAACTTGAATCCCATTAATCTTGACTGAATTGGGCTAACAGCAGAAATATTACAGAAACATTTCAAAAACTGGGCAAATAAATTGAAAAATTATCTGCATGGCTACATATTGTAATGGGTGGACGGGTCCTCTAACAAACTCAGCCAGTGGACATCAGTAGATGATCTGTTAATTGGGCACTTAAGTATGTCATTCATGAAATTTGCAGAATATTAAAGGCTATCTGTTGTATGAATACATAGTTAAACACCATTTCATCATTTGAAGAAGACAGTGAATCCGACAAAGAAGTCCAGTGATACAATATTGAGCAGTTCAGCCTTCTACCACATGAGGGCACAAGTGTCAAATCTTCACTCTATTGCAGCTTTTCAAATGGAAAGTTAAGAGGCCGTATTCTAAAGAGTGTCTGAAATCAGAGACAGCACAGTCTTATGCATATATTAATAACTCCTGTTTTTAATATATAATAACACCTGTCAAGGCTGTTGTTTCAGCTAGTAGCTAAGTTTACAAGAACTTGACTAGTTTTAATTGACATTACAAACTAAGCTAAACAGTTAGGCTACATACTGACAGCTTTCATTTTAGCTTGTTCATAACAATTTGCTGTTAACCTGTCCAGTGCGCTGTTGTTGTGTAAAACATACCGGGACACTGTGGGCAAAGCAGTTGGAAATATCACTTTTCACCATGTTTATGCTTGTTGAACAGGTGGTTTGATAAATTATTCTTATTGGCTTTTTACTTGCAAAGGTTTTATTGCACTCACAGTAACGAGCATCAAGTTGTCGCCAACTTCAGTAAAACTTCAACTTCTTCGCTTCATCTGGTTCACTTTCTCTACTGTGGCCTCACTGCTGTGCTGTCTGCTGTGTGTGTGTGTGTGTTGGTGTGTGTGTGTGAAGCAGTGCAACCATAAATGGCAGCAATGACCCTCAGCATTGTTTTTTTCTGTTCATTCATCTAAGGCACCATGAAAAAGCACTCAGGAAGTTAAGTGTTAATGTGCCCTGAATTGCTCCCTAAATATCAATATCAAATATCGAATGGGTCCAAGAACAAGGCCCTCCTCTCCTTCAGATACATGATCTTAAAAATATTAAATCAAACACTGAAGCCAATACTCTCAATAGTCTCATGGCTGTGTCTAAATTTGTTAAGATTACTTACAATGAGCGTCCAGTGTCCTTTGTCACAGACTGCTCCAGCTGCCATATATTTCAGTAGTTCTAACTAAAAACAAAAACAGAAATTAACAAGCATACACATCTGAAGCAGAATTTATATTTTAGTGAAAGGGTTCAATGTCAGCTATTTGTGAAATGCATCATTTGAGGTGTAATTTGTGTCAGTTTACTCACAGGTTTCTACCCTGTTACAGGACTCCGGGGTCTGGATGTGTGTGGATGGCCCTTCAGAAGATGTTGAAGGTGTTGGGTGTAATGAAGTGCATCTGTTGAGTCTGTATGTGTTGTGTCGAGGTTTGTGTATGTGGTGGATTTGTCTGTGATGGACCAGCCAGAGGGACCCGATATTTTTCTCAAGTTGACAGGGATCCTCTCCCATGGCTCAATGTAATGGGTGATGTGATCAATGTTTACTTTGATATTTTCCTCTTTTTAGACACTCTTGCCATCAAGAGAGATGATTTTGAAGGGTCCCAGCATGTCCGCTTCCATATTCCCCTCTCTTCTCTGCTCTTGTTGGATATTTTTGTCAGACAAGATTTCCCAACTGAAAATTGTTCTGTTGGCCTCTCTCCTCTCTTTTGCGAACTTTTCCCTTACTTTTTTTTAACGCTGTCCTTAACTTCTTGGAAGACAGATTCTTGCTCTTTGAGGCAATGACTTTGTCTTCTGTAACCTGCCAAAAGATTCAGATTAAAGTGAGGACATTGATGGAATATCTGGAAGTTGATCTGAACGTTTTAAGGTGAGAACATTAGATCATATTACTTCGTACTCCTTTGGTACCTCTGAGGGATACTTTGCCTTCCTCCCAAACATCAGAAAATAGGGGCTGTGTTGGTGGTTAGTTGCTTTTTGGTGCAGAGACCAAACATTGTCGACTGTAGAAATTTGTACCACTCTTTGGGGTGATCAGCCAACAGCGTATTTAGGGACTTTAAATTGCAGAATTAAGAACAGGCATTAGGAAGGAGGATAAAATTTAGGTTCCATGATTGGTTGCTAACATCTGTTATTGTGAGTTTACCCACCAGGTCCATCCCTACATGTTCAAGAGGCTCTGTTACCTTGGAGAAAAAACAACAAAAAAGGACAAGAATATTATATCACTGTTGATGTGTTTAAAAGCCAGTATATGCCATTGTGTTCTTTACCTCAAATGGATTATATGCCTTCTTTTCTTTAATATTAGCCCTCTTAGACTGGCACTGAGGACAGCGAGCAATCTAAATGGACAAATATTTCAAAAATACAAACATGTTAGTGCAAATTAATCCTGATAATGAAAATAGCAGGCCTTTGAGCATAGCGAACCAAACTTATAGAACATTTTTATGCCCCTATGATTGTTTTCTCTATCTGTGCATATACAATTATCTAATTACTGTCCCTATTGTCCTTGCTGTCCCTATGTAACATTTGACTTTCATGTCTAATATCGATGATTGAGTTTACTTGACAGTACATAAAATCGTTGTAATGATAGAGATACAGTACATAGATGTATACAAGTACTATACATGTTTCTGGTCTTTAACATGAAACATGATCGGTGGCAGATACAGATGTCAGGCATGTCACATTTTGCCACAGTATATAGCTGTCTCCTCTCTGTCTTCCGGCTGAGTGTTAAATTATACATTGAAATATATGCTTTACCTCTAGGCTGAACATTTCATAAGTCGACTGGATATCAGAGTAATAATGATATATGTGACAAATGTTAAAGCTGACAAAAACATTTTATGAACTATTTATTGACATTTGTGATATTTTGAACAGGCATAGACAGTCACCTACTTGCTGCTGTTCCCAAGTCCTCGACTCAAGTGTCTTGAGATCGCCATTGCAACCACAGCATCACACATGCGGATATCACCAGTTAATTCAACACCAGTTAAACCAGAACATTGGTAGGAGAGGAGCGTAGTCATGGGAATAGTAGCCCAGAAGCATATTCACGTATGCCCCCAACTTTGGCCTTCTCTGACTGGTTAGAGGGGCGAGGCTCGTGTAGAAAACTTTAGGCTGCCAGTCTGTTGACTCTGGGGTCACAGACGCCTAATTGCAACACCTCTCCACATTAAAATATGCTTTGGAGCGAATTTCAACAAAAAATATGAACCCGAAGTTCCATAATGTACCTTTAATTTAATTCATGCACATTTTGCATGTGAGACGCTGCCATCCAGTGCAACAGCATTCAAGTACAGTGCCATCTGCTGCTCAACATCATCTGTTGTCAGTAACACGTGTGTGTGTGTGTGTGTGTGTGTGTCTGTTTGCTGTAATTAAATGCGGCTGATGAAAACCAGCTGAGCAGAGTTGTTAATCCTCAGCACAAATACACACATGCACACAGATACAAACATGCACAAATAACTTGAGTGGAATGCTGGAGATTTGTAGAAAGAGCAGGCAGCGGCAGGAGCCACTCCTTTTAGTTTTTATCTTTTACACACAGTGGGAGGCGCCTGGTTTCAGTGTCACAGTGACAGCACTGTTTCGAGAGCCAGAGGCAGTAATAGAAGAAGTATTCAAACCTTTATGTTACCATTTTTTGTGGAAAAGCTTTGATGTTCAAACCTTTTCTTCAGTGAAGTGTTCTAAAATATACTGAAATGTAAATGACTCATCAAGAGCAAAGCTACTGATAGAGATGAGGGAGAGAATAGTTTAGTTTGGTTGTCAGATTAAAATGTATCTCATGTTTTGGGGATTTTAATGAAGGAAAGGAAGAAAAGGAGACAGATTTAAGAAATCAAAGAAAGAGATGGCATTTGTGATATTTTATGATCTTAAGTAACACTGAATGTAAAGTCTATATCAGCAAAGTAACACCAGCACCGTGATAAATGTAGATGCAGAGATATAAGTGGAAGACACAACTATACTTGTAAATGTGCTTAATTACCTCCCACCACTTTCAGAGTGACATCATTTTTCATGCAGCACACCCTGAAGAACTGCATTCCACAGCTTCATTCCTCCTCCTCAGCTGAAGCGTGCCTGTAGGTGAGTGTTTGGGTCACAGCCGCTCAGCCTCTCACCAGCCTGAACACAAACCAGTGAGACAGAACGAAGATCATCAATGAAACGAAGAGAAGCTTGAACCAACAGGTAAGTGTGTTAACATTTCTCTCTTGAGCTCTAATAGCTCTGTAACTGATGATAATTATTATCTCACAAAAATAAAAACAAAACAAATGAGTCAGCACTTCAGGACTTTCTAATCTAAGGAACAGTGGGTCTATTACTATGAACTCTATTTAAATCTAGCATGGAAATGCATTAATCTTCATTTGTCTTAATTAATAATCAATATCATACTGTACATGATATACAAGCTTATTTACTTAACTAGCAGAGTACCTTAATTACTTTTAAGACATTTTACGATCAGCTCAAGAGAAGCCAGATACAAAAAGGATTTGACAACTTTTACAGAAAAAAAATTAAGCAAGCAAAACAAGAACATTTACATAAATGCTGTCTTGGTTTAGAAGTCATTGATTGAAGAAATTTGAGCTACTGTAGTTATTTGGTTTACTTGAGTTGAGTTGTAGAGTGTAGAATACAGTCAATTGATAATAGGCAATACAATAAACTTTAAAAAGAATACCTTTGTATTAAGATTTTTTTCCACAACTTGAATTATCTGGATTAATAGTTTACTTTTATAATGTTTCACTTAATGTTTTTTAATCCAAGTAGAAAAAAATCTTATGAGGGTAAAATGAGGAGCACCTTTTCAACCATTTCAATTCTTAAATAATTTCAAAGATGACTGAAATTCATGATTATCCACATAAAGAAAGTCATTTCTTGTAGCAGTAGTTTACAAGGTTTTGAGGAATTATTGTTCCTATTGATTATTTTCTGGATGGTGGTGATACTGAAAGTTATTTTGAACAGTGGAAGTTAGTAAACTGAGAGTGGAGGTATGTGTGGGTGGAGTCTGAGTCCTCCAGGAATGTCAGCGTGTTCTGCCACATTCCTGCTTCAGCAAACCTGTGTGTCTCCTGCAAATACGGGACAACTATACACACACAAACCTTCACACATTTCACACCCAAACACCTGTTTCCTTGTGCAAAATGTATACTTTCCTGGTGAATTAAATGATCTCTCTAAGGGTTCCTCTACTGACTGCAACTGAAGTTCAGTCAGAAATGTGTTCCAGTCAGACAAAGTGTTCAGTTCATTAATAAAACTTAAAATACATAATATTAACTAAAGCCCCTTTCATGCACGCACCTTGTTATGCTAATGTGATGGCAGTCTTACACTGCACATGAACGCATCACTTAATTGTCACATGTGGAAAATAAATTAGTTTTAATAAACTACAAAACATTGTAAATGAGCCAGTTATGAATTTCTGAGATTTTTTTTTTGCCCAGAGATCAAAAAGATAAGGAATTATTGCAGCAGGAGTCTAGAACCAGCCTAGACTAATATCATGCACAGGATCAAAATCCTTTGTATTAATTATTGGAGTTACAGTTAGCTAGCCCTATATCTAAATTAAAACTGTCATTAAAAAGGTCCCCATGTCCCCCAAATTTTTTCCAGCTCACTGTTTGTGTTTTCACAAAGGATTTTAGGATTTTGTCTTTTGGGTGTATATAGTAACTTTTCTCTGTCTATAGATTCCAGGTAAATCAATGAACTATAACTGCTTTTCCATATAGATTTATACTTTTTTAAAAGTCATAATAGTACAGGATGATAACTTGAGACATAAGTAAGAATACATTTTCTGAGTTAAACATTTCAAATGTGCTGCATGCTGAAAACTCTGCGAATGAGCAAACATCTAATATGATTTCTTAAGTCAATACTTGGTTAGAAATTTGTTATTTTAATTCACCATTTTGAGTTTTGAACTGAATTTGTTTAAGTAATCATCAGTCAGTTTCAGCCGACTGGAGCTGAAAAGCACCTGTATGTACTAGGTTAATGATTAGATTGGTTTACCAAAACTGCACTGTGAGTTTCCACAGTGTATCTACTGTGTGCTGTTTTTTGTTTGAAGAGTGCATAGTCTCCATCCAACCCACGTTAATGATATTTTATGATCTAATAATGTATGTACAGTAACCAGTAACTCCAGCTATAATGGAGTAAAAATGCTGCTTCCCACTTTGGTCTTTGAATTTTGAAGTCAGAACTGTTCTCTCCAGATCATCTCTCCTGTTTTAAACTTGAAAAGGAAGGAGGTGGGACAACAGTGAAAGTGAAGAAAAAGTAAATGTTTGTTTGACTTACGCTGCCATACTGGATGTCATCACTTTTCTGCAAACAGTCTGACTGTTTGCTTTTCCTGTGGTATTCAGTATGTGAGAAAATTCCTAAACATGCGTGTTGGATATCAGTTCACACTATAATCTTGATACTGACACCACAAAAGTGATATCTTATACCACTCCCTTCAGCTGGCTCAACTTTCATACATCACCCAGGAGGAAGGTTATAGAATTGTACTGTATGGGAAAAGAAACATGAGAAAGTCTCTGTGTTCCCATAACAGCTGCAATTTTTGACTACCAACATTTTTCATTTGCTTATTCTGACAATATCTGCACTGGCCAACTAAAAACATTATTAAAGGGTCAGTTGACCCAATTCTTAACCAAACATTTTCACATGTACCCTTGTGGGCCACTGTGTCGTGGAAATAGTCTGAGATTTCAGGTGATTTGAAATATTATGAGAAAAAAAATCTGTAATGTCATGAGAATTAAGTTGTAATTTGCAGAAAAGTCATTATATTACAAGTTACAATTTTACAAAAAAAAAGTTAAGTAAACCCAATATATTAAGAGCAAACTCATAATACTATGCAATGTTTATATATTAGGCTAATACTAATGCTATATTAAGAGTACTCTGTCAGTTTACCTGACTAGTGAGGACTGTGGATCACCTGGAGTCATAGGTCTCAACAATAAGCACATTATTATCATAGAATTTAGGATACTGACATGAAATGACACCAGTTACATGATACAGTACATGAGTCACAGTACCTGATGTGTTATGAAGCGACGCCTGAGGCACAGCAGACTTGGTTTCCTCAAAACACAAGTTACTGGCACTGATAAAGGATTAAAGCTCATTAGGTTTCATGAATATCTTTAAATAATTAATCAACTGTCGTATGTTGGAGCAATATGACCTTTTTCTTGTATAATTATAATTTTATTCTCATAACCTGATGACTTCTCAATGACTTATTCCAACATAGTTGCGTTTAAGAGAGATTTCTGATTTAATCTCCTTTAAAATGAAATGTAGTTTTTCCTTTCTGTTTGAGATAACTCAGTTCTCATTCTATATTACCTCGGAGCATTTCATATAAGTTTAATCTTTTCATTAGTTTGCCTTAACTGGTAAACACCTTGAGTTTGATGTTACAGTAACACCAATTTACCACAAGAAAATATAGAAAAATAAATAACATAAATATAAAAGCACAAACTCACTTAAAAACCCCAAATCCACCTATTAAATAATAACCAGTGTCTTTTATTAAGGCTGTGAACAGTCCATGTGACCCATTGCTTATTGATTAATGGTGAAGTCCTACAATTCAGGTGTATGAACAGTGTCTTTACCTGTGGATTCTCATAGGTCTTGTTGAAGCAGATGTCCATCCATCATGATTCCTCCCATGGTTGTTCATCTTGATCCTGCAGCCGCTGTGTGCAATATCATTAATCCTTATCTGACCTGCTGTAAAACAGTACCACATACAGTACACATGCATAATTTAGTCTTACACATTAACTAACAACAAAACATCCACATAATGCTGCAATCAAACACTGTTGGCATCACTGGAAGGAAAACATTAGAAAACCACACATAATTTGGATTTGGGAATAATCACTCATTATTCCAAGGTTACTCGCATTGTTAGCCTTGTTATCACACGACAGCCCAAATATAGTATTTATGTTGTTTTAAATATTTTTAGTGGCTTGTACAATCAGCGTATAGCTCATTTTTAGATAGTTAAATCATCTGAAATAGTTTTGATATTGGATTTTGTTTAAGCAACCTTTTAAATACTTATGTAAAGTCTGTCTCACCAAGGAAAATATATTATAGGCTAGCTCTCAGAAATTGATATAATCAAATTGGAGCCAGATATGAACGTTTTTCCCACTGGGTTGCTTTTAATTGAGGTGTGCGTAGTTTAAGGCAAGCCCCCTGCTAACTTACATGTAACGTTAGGTTAACTGTTAATTAAACCTGCGTCACACCCACACCCTGTAATCCCTGTAATGGCGGCGAAATTCACCCTCCATCCCCTACTTGGCTGAGCTACTGTGCCCAACAGCTAGCTTCACACAAATCACTTAACACAAAGAAAAAATGACAAAATACACAACATAAAACTTACTTACGCTGTCTTAGTTTAGTTATTGACAAGTCTGGCTACACTTGGTCCGAAAAACAAAAAAACTATTTTGACACATTTTGAAAAACTCACCGAGTCCCGGTCCAAAACTCGACCAAATAACAGCATTCAGCAACAAAGACAGAAGGGGACTCAAAGTCACTCCTAAAATTGTAAATTAGGAGGGTCACATTTGTCCAAACAGGTTTCTTTTCTCTGTCTTTGACTTTCCCAACATATAAATTAGCTCAAAGTAGCTAGCTTCTCTTTAACTCCTGGCATGTAGGCTAACGGTCTCTCACGCGCTTCTCTCTGAAGCACTCTGAGCTATCTGACGAATCGACGAACTGTTACGGATGTTCTTAAAGAGACAGCACACACTAATACAACAAATTCAACTGACTGTTAATGAATAAAATTGCTAACCTGGAATGACTATTAGTTGCTAGTCCAGTGAATGAAATAACTGTCAAATCAGCAGTGGTGGATATGTGAATATTTACTCACATAACATCTAACATGGCACTTTACATTAACGCAATTATTTGTATTCTTTGTATTACTACATTTGCATATTATTATAGTGTCTATACTGTGAACATTTGCACATTCCCAGTCAATGTCTTGTTCAACAGTTCTCTTCACATAGAATACATTTTTACTTATTCCTTATTGTACAAGTTTATCTATATATATTTATACCACCTGTCTGCTGTGGTAGTATTTTTCTTCCTTTGTAAAGATACTTTTTCTGTTATCTTCCAATCTTTGATTGTCATGCACCACAACACAAAGACAAATTCTTTGTATGTGCAAACTTCCTCCATAATAAATCTGATTCTAATTCTGATTACTAAAGTACTATAATTAAATAGAAATTTAATTTACTTGTCCTTTACTTGAGTACATGTATGTTCATTTTATGCAACTTTATAGTCCTAGTTCACTTTATTTCAGAGAAATACTTACTATCTAGATTTTATGATCTGCCTCTAAAATATAATTTGTTACAGACTAAAGGACTCATAGTATATAAAGCCATTAAAATAAGCTCCACCACTACAGCAGTAAAATACAGCTTACAGGTTAATGTATGTATCATTCAAATAATGAAACAATAACACTCTGAATGGGGACATCTTGCCTAACAAGCACTTTTACTTTTGCTGAGAGTATTTCTGTACTTTTACTTCAGTAATATTTTGCGGGACTAGTGATACGTTTACTTAAAGACTCTGACTACTTCTTCCACCCCTGCAACTTTAAGTACTAAAGCACTTAAAGTTCTCACTGATGCAAAAATCATATTAAAATCCAATATTGTCTGAAATATCTGAAATATTGCCTATAATGTGAAATACAACCAGCAATATTAAAGTGAGAGATACCATGGTATAAATCTCTGATGGTTGACACATTTTTGTCTCAAGGTATAGGTTTAGTGTTTTTTTTTTTACAGCTTATGTTCCTGTATATTGAAGATTAGATTTTTATTTTCATTTTTTTTTAGTTATGTTAACTTGGTTTGAAAGTACAATTTATTGATGTTTATCTGTCTTCTTGCAGGTCACTGGTAGTGCTGAGTGTAAGTGATGGAGCTGAAGGTTTGGGTGGAGGGTGTGGTCAGAGTGGTGTGTGGCCTATCACTAAACACTTCCTGTCAGGATGTCGTCATTGCTCTTGCACAAGCAATTGGTAAGTCAATTTTATCATTTATACAACACAGAGTCATAAACACCTAAATGTTTTGATTTCCAAAGTTTTTCTTTTCTTGTATGTCTCTCTGATATTACTTTTATTACTTTTAAGCTTTAACACAACTTTATAACTTTATTGGGAGCATTCATGCCCAAAAGGATACTGTCCATTTTGGACACAACATTAGCTTTCCTGTAACAACACCCATAGGATTTGCAGGAGCAAATCTTATACACGTATAAGATCTTATACGTGTATAAGATTTGCAGACTACAGTTGGTTTTAATGACCCTACAGCCTTTCCTCTTCCACCACCCTTCATACAAACTTCATGTTTTTGTTTTCACTTTACGCTCTTCAATTAGCACATCATCAGTTCATTCTGTCCTATATTTTCCTAATGTGGGGTGAACACACACTCTGGTGGAGACCGGCTGAAACTTTTTGCATTTTGCAAGTTACCTTATAACACACCAGTACACAAACAAAAGTTTTGCTGCAGACATTTTTAACACGATACCAGTGGCACCATTGTAGACTGGTGAATATGTTGGCTTTTACTACAGCATGTTTACATGTTTAGCATTTTACATTAAATTGTTAATTTCTTCTCTAACACCCCTTTTACACACTTAACAGTATATTCAGCTCTTTGGTGGTTGTAATATACAGATGCATGCTGGTAAATATTAATCCTTCATGTATTGCTATTTTCGACAGGTCAGACAGGTCGCTACATTCTTACCTTGAAAATACGAGGGACAGAGAGACAGCTAGCTGCTGATGACTGTCCTCTGCAACATCTGGCTCAGCTGGGACAGCTGGCTGCGGAGGTCCAGTTCATTCTGCAGCGAACAGGTCCCAGCGTCAGTGATGGTCAAGACAAACCAACCAGAGAAAGACTTCTTCCCCTGCCCAGACCATCAGAGCCAGGACCCCTCAAACATAGGGCACCACAGAAGTCTCTCACCTTCAGTCTGGGTCCCTCAACGCTTCCCAGGAGGACTAAATCAAACAGGGTTTGTTCACCGTCGCCCAGAGCCTCCCCAGAACCGCGGGCTTCCCCAGTCTTTTTCCTAGACCCTCTTAACTCTGTGAAGGCGATTCCTTCTTACTCCCCTAAGGAGGAGGTGTTTAGACAGGTTCTGCAAAAACAGAGGAGGCTACAAGACCTGGAGATTCAAATTGAATCTCTGGAAAGGGAGACAGAGGTGTGGGACCAGGAAAAGTCATCTGCTGCAGTTCCTGGTCTGATGCTGGGCCTCATAGAGGAACTGGAGGAACTGGAGCAACAGCTGAGGCTGAATGAAGAAGAGATGATGCACGCAGAGCAGTTGGAGGAACAGTTACAAGCAGAGATTGACAGAGAACGAGGTATGTTTTCAAATCTGTTTGCATTTTCTACATTTTTTAGCAAGTGACTTTATTATCCTCTATCTGTCTTATTGTCTTCTGACATGTCTAAAACTGGATATGATAACACTGTTATCAACAGATATGCACAGGCGTCTACACCAGATACAATCATCAGTGGATGATCACAGTTATCAGGTCAAAGAGCTCCAAGACCGTTCTGCACATCTAGAACAGGACATACAACTCACAGCCCACAGACAAAGCTCACAGGCGAGTACTCAGCAACTAGAGGAGACCCTGAGACCTCTGAAGCAGGAGCTCCACTACCGCCAGCAGCAGGCAGAAGAACTGGATGCATCATTGTCAGGGACAGAGAGAGAGCTACAAGCTGCAGAGGAAAGCCTACAGGTATAACTCCTCCTTCATTTAATATTTTTTCTCTAACAACTTGCACCAGCATTTACAACAACAAAAGTTCAGACCCAAATAAATGTATTTATGTGAAACTGTCACTATCTGTGTGTGAAGTAAATTTGCACAGCACTTTAACGCAGAGTTCAATTTTATAGTGAACTATGGCACGCAAATTTGTTCTCTTCATCAATAGCAACCTATCTTGACAGTTCTGACATATGAGTAATTGAGAGAGCTGGAGCTATCATATTAGCTTCATCACATGGACCATAAGAAGTCACTAGATCAAGGACAAGGATGTGTGAAGTATTCCTTGCCAATGTTTTTCAAATAGTTATTCACATAACATATTAAGTGTCTTGATGTCCACATGGAGTGTATATTATAGAAAAAAAAACTTTGACAGTGTACGTTTTGCAGATTCATCCAGAATGAACATTTTGTGTTGAACAGGATATTTTCAAGAAAAACTGTTCCTCCTTATGTTGATAAAAACTTAATCTTGTTGTCATTACGCTTCCTACAAAACATATTTTCTGATGCACATTAGTTGTATGTGAATGGAATTTTGAAACAGGGTTGCATCTAAATGAAGAATAATTTTGTTACTGTCAACACATCCCATGAAAAGACTAAAACCAACATGTGTTTGTCTGTTTCTCAATACTTTCTGACTTCCCCAGCCTGTCTGTGACTTTGGATACAGACGCAATACTTGTTAATAGGATCAACTCATTATTGGTTTGGGTCTTTTCATGGGATTTGTTGAGATTATTGCCAGCTTTATACTGCTAACTTATACTGCATGCCTACCAGATGTATTCAACCAAAATTTGATGATGTTGGTATTATAATATTCCCTGCATCCTCTAGGACAGATTGGAGATGATTGAGGTACTGAATAAAGAGCTGCGACAGTGTAAACTGCAGCAGTTCATCCAACAGACCGGCATCACTCCACACACAGACCAGACAAACTCCCTGCCCTTCACTGACGTTTACCTCAGCAACGCTGGAATTATGGAGTGACAGAAGCCAAGAAACTGTTGCTGTACATCATCAGGTCGTTTAAAATGATTATTACAATAATGATTATTATAAAAGTCATTCACAGATCTTTAAAAGTAGTGCCACAACTTGAAACAAGAAAATCCTGTTTTCTCATTTTCACTGAAATAAATGCAAAAAAGTATTAGAAGTAAAATGTTCAAAGATATCAAAAGAAATAAATACGGACAGCGAAGAAGAGTCAAGTTTAGTTTAACTTTTAGGGGATTTTCATGATTTCAGATAAGATAAAGAAGGAAATTGTTGAAAAATGCAGGATAGAAGGAAATTAAGAAGGAATTAAAGAATGAACGGAAATGGAAGTGAAGTAAGAAGCAATATAAGAAAAAGAAACAGAAAGAAAGAAAGATGGAAGGAAGGAATTTTAGAGATACTGTATAAGAATTTGACCTGACAACAGACATATTTTATAAGTTATCCCATATTAAATGTGAAGTTACTCTGTCGGATAAGTGTAAAAAGTACAATATTCCCCTCTGAATTGTGGCAGAGGAAAAGTAGAAAGTCCAACTTTAATGATTACAAGCTCAAATTAACAGAAACAATCATGAATAATTAAACATGGATATGTGACACTGGCATTTTCTCTGTTTCTACTGCAGACTGGAAGTAAAACATGTTGAGGGGCATCCAGACCTTTCTGTGTGTGTGTGTGTGTGTGTGTGTGTGTGTGTGTGTATGTGTGTGTTTGTGTGTGTGTGTGTGTGTGTGTGTGTGTGGATGTGTGTGTAAATAAAACAGATGCCAGTGATGAAAATGAATGTATTTTCCCCTATTAATATTGCCACAATATGACTGTATTGTAATGCATAGCTCATATACCTTTTACCGACCATAATAAAGTTATTTTTTTATATTTCAAAACGTGCATGTGTCCCCTGTATTAAGTCAAGTTCACGTTAAACATAAAGATATTTCTCCACTAGAGGGCAACAAAGCTTCATCTACGATGAGATGCTACATTTACTGCACACACATCACCCAACCCTCAGCCTCCTCCGCCACATTTACTTAAGGAGGCTATTTTATTAGTTGAGTCCCTGAAGTTCCCAAGAATTAGAGGAGCGACTGGAAATTTATCTCATACATTTCCAACCCATGTTCACTGTCTGCATATAATGAGATTTATAGGTTCTGATCATTAGGTTATTATCTATAGTGTAGAAGAGTAATAAAATAACTGAGAACCACACAAAAGCATTATTTCTGACCTTGTGATGAAAAGATACAGTATTTGAGACATGATCTTGAAATGGTGGTCCTGAAACAAAACATCACCAAACTCCCAGGGCTGGGTATATTTTATGACATTAAAATATTAATAGAGCTGAATGCTGCTCAGTACAGACAGTAACAATAACAGAGCAAATTGATACAAAACAAATTACACATGGAATAAAAGAGTGATTAAAAAAAAAACTATTACAATTAAATGTAACAAATCTCTACACTTTAGGGCTTATTAGACACCAAAATACTGCACTTCGTTTCATAATACTCACAAACAAGAGTTTACAAACTCTGCAAAGTTATTGTAAGGTAAACTGTAGACACACAGCATTCATGTTACTCCCATTCAAACGAATGAGAGGGTTTTTTCTTGCAGAGCTAATGTCTTTCTGAACACTGCCTGAAATCTGCTCAGTACAGAGTATGTGTGATGGTCATCTGTCTGTCTTTCTGTACATGGACCCTCCTACAGAGAGCACAGAGACACTAATGAACCAGCCCTGAGCCTGGAGCCACACCCTGATGAACACCTAAACCAGAGTCCAAAAGTCGGGTAGAGAGGTTCGGTGAATGTGCAGTGGAAGGTGTGGAGTAGGATCAGTTCGTCAGAGCAGACTCTGTAGAAGGACAGAGTGCCAGCAGGACAGTCCACATGCACTGCCACTCTTTTAGAGAAGGGGGCAGAGGGGAGAGGGACTTTGGTTTCTCTGTCATTGTGACACACTAAGTAACCACCACTGGAGCAGTTCAGACTCCAGGACTGATCATTCCTCCCAAACTTGCAGTCATCTGTATCTCCTTTCCTTCTGATTCCTCTGTAAGTCACCACAATGCGAATGTCTCCTGTCCATTCCACTTCCCAGTAACAGCGACCAGTCAGACCATTTTCACACAGCACCTGAGACCAAAAGTCAAATCTCTCTTCGTGATCAGGATATTGCTGCTCCTCTCTCACTATCACCTTTGTGTTGTTGTTGGTCAGTTTGAGGTTTGTGTGTGCTATGTTTGGGTCCAGTGTGAGTTGACAAGCATCTGATGGAGAGAACAAGACAACTTTACATAAATCCACGATGACAATTACTTAAAAACTTAAATTATTCCATGTAATCTGTTGGATACAGTGTATGATGGTTAGTCTTTTAGAGGGATTAATCATGAAAAGATGTTGAAACTGTGTTGATTGAGATAATGAACTTTGAGGCACAGAAGTAAATTTCTGTTTCACTTATTCTTTGGATCAACATAAAATGTCCCTTAAGGCCACACCCATAATTTACAATGTAAAACAAGCATCTCACGAGTATAACACTCATATATCATCCAATCATATTTGTTTCAAATTGCAACAAAATGTCTTAAACAGTTGAACATGTGTGGTTATGTTCTCATGAATTAAACTTTAAACACACTTACACTTTCTAACACCAGATCTCAGCCTCTGCACTCCCCCATGGTCCACCCTGGAGTAACAAACAAAACCAGAATCAATTTCATATACTTTCATTCATATTATAATTTAAACAATCCACACTTGTGTGGTCTCAAAACTTTCCCACTCCTTTCACATCTGCCACTGTCACCCTCCATTCCCCCTGGGTCAATCAGAAGTTGAAAACTGTGTACCTTCACCTCTACTTCTCTTTCTTTCTAATACACATTTAAGTTTTGGAGCAGTTTTAATCAACTGCTGGCATATCTCTTCCATAACAACCAGACAAGTAGGCAACTCTTTCTGTCATCATACTCTGGATCTGTCTGCTGTGAACCAACACATCCTCCTCTCCACCCTTGAAGGGTTGAGTGTCCCTGGCTCTGCACTCTCTCAAGTCTGGTGACATGCAAAGGATTCATGTCTGAAACATGCAGTCTGACAACAGGGGCTCTTCAGGGTTCAGTGCTTGGAGACCGGCTCTTCTCTCTGAACACAAGGACCCTTGGTGCTGTCATACCTGAGCGTGGCATGTCCTAACATTGCTATGCTGACGACACACAGCTATTCTTCTCATTTCTCTTATCTAACACTCTGGTGGAAGCATGCATTACTGCTTGGCTGGTAGACATCTTGGAGTGGATGTCACAGCACCACTTAAAGCTCAACCTGGAAGGGCATCTTGCAACAAAATCCATCAATACCAAATTGTTGTTCACTTCAAAAATTGCATACTGTAGCTTCATTCAGTAAATCTTGCATAGGATTTACTACTTCTTCACTAGGAAGACCAGGTGCTTGTCAACTCTCACTTGTAGCACTGTGACTGTGATGCCCCTGTGTCTGCCACCAAACCTTAGGAGCTGGTCGTGAATGCTGCTGCCTGTCTGGTGTGCATATGGACAAAAGTATCTGTCAGATGAAAGTAATGTAATACTTGAGAGTGGCCAGTTTCCAGTGGGGATCCTGCTTTAGCTGCTTCACTCCTGAGTCTCCTGGATGATTGTAGCTTAGGTCCAGCTCTTTCAGATGGGAAGGGTTGGAGCTCAAGGCTGAGGCCAGAGAAGCACAGCCTTCCTTTGCGATCATACAGCCTGACAACCTGCATATAAACACAAACAATTCCTTACCATCACTGTAAAACTAATTCCATGTTACATTTCCATATAAATTAAGAACCTCTTTGTTCTTTGTTCTTCTTTCTTCTTTTGTCTGATTAGGGTTGACTTGAGGTCTTGTAAAGTGCTACAGTGCGTGTTGGTTGGTCAGCTTGTTAGCTTGTGCTGGAGTTTAGTGCTCCACTTCACTAACTCAGTAATTACCTCTGGAGCCTGTGTCTTTGTTTGTTGCATTAGTAATGTGAATAGTTCTTGTTATTAATCTACTTTACTGCAGACATCTGCATCCAAATTTATATAACTGGAGTACCTAAGTACCTTGCTTGACTGATGTTCCACAGGTGTTATTTGTACCCCATGATCCTACTTTTTGAAGTGTGGGGCTTTGAAAGTGTTGCTGCACGACTTGACAGTAGGCGGAAAAGTACAAGCAAAATGAAGCAAATACAACATTTGATACCGTGGTAAGAGATAGAGTTAGGGTCCCTTTCAGAGGGATTAATCATGACAAGGTATGCATGGAGGAGTGAACTGTGAAGCATAGAAGTCAATTTCTGTTTCATGTTTTCCTTGGTTAAGATAAGTGTCCCTTTAGGACATGCCTGGCCACCTTAAAAATTTCCCTAAGTAAGAATTAAAGGATGACTGTCATCAACCTCCTTCTATGTGCCTAACATACAACTTTGATAAGCTCTATAAACCCAGGTCAAGTCTGTGTGTCTTTAACTAAAGACAACTTATTGGTGACAAACTCCTGCATCAACTAATCCCTTTAGTGTGATACTGCTGCCACATGTAATGAAGGAAAACCTGATTAAAAAAAATATCTAAAAGCCTCAATGTCAAACTCTCCAGGTCCCCTTTTATGCACTGCAGAATCCTGACCTGAGAGTTGCCACTGCACAATGTGGACTCTTCAGTCCAGCAGACAGTAGCTTCATGCCTGAATCCTGCAGATCGTTGTTACTGAGATCCAACTCTCTCAGACGAGAGCACTGGGAACTGAGAACTGAGGCCAGGGCTTCACAACTTCTCTCTGATATGTTACAGCCAATCAGCCTGAGGGGAGATTTCAGTCAGTCAATTCACATATTGAACACATAAAATAATTATTAGCTGGCATAGTCAGCTTTTAAAAACAACCACATTCCTGACCTGAGAGTTTCCAGTGTACAGTGTGGACTCTTCAGTCCAGCAGAAAACAGGTTTACTGCTGAGTCCTGCAGGTTGTTGTTACTCAAGCCCAGCTCTCTCAGATCAGAAGACTGGGAGCTGAGAATTGATGACAGAGATTCACAGCTCCTGTCTGACAGGTTACAGCCACTCAACCTGAAGAGGAATCAGCAATACAGAAGAAAATGTTTGCAAATATTTTTCCTTGCCTACAGAAAAGGCTACATTTATTTTGGCTAGGTATGTGTATACGTACAAAGCTTTAGTGGAGGCTTTGACCACCGGTAGCAGCCTTAGCAAAGCCTCCTCTGATGCAGAGTATTTCTTCAGGTCAAACACTTTCAGATCTTTTTCTGATGACAATAAAATGAAGACCAGAGCTGACCACTGATCAGGAGAGAGTTTTTTTGTGGTGAGACTTCCTGATCTCAGGTACTGTTGAATCTCCTCCACTAGAGAACAGTCTCTCAGCTCGCTCAGACAGTGGAACAGATTGATGCTGTCATCTGGGGAGTAAGTCTCCCCAATTACCTTCTTGATGTACCTACCTGTTTCTTCATTAATCTTTGAGCTATTTCTTGTCTTTGTCAACAGGCCTTGTAAGAGAGTCTTATTGGTCTGCAGTGAAAGACCCAGGAGGAAGCGAAGGAACAAGTCCAGGTGTCCATTTGGACTCTGTAAGGCCTCGTCCACAGCCCTCTGGTAGAAGTGTGTCATAGCAGATTTGTCTTTTGTTGTTTCAGACCTCTGTGAGGTTGACTGTGGTTCTTTTGCCAGCAGATTGACTCCAGAGTTGATGAATGTCAGGTGGATATGAAGAGCAGCCATAAACTCCTGAACGCTCAGATGCACAAAGCAGAACACCTTGTCCTGGTACAGCCCTCTCTCCTCTTTAAAGACCTGTGTGCACACTCCTGAGTACACTGAGGCTGCTCTGATATCGATGCCACACTCTGTCAGGTCTGATTCATCAAGATCAGGTTGCCTTTCTGCAGCTGCTCAAAAGCCAGTTTTCCCAGAGACAAAATCATCTTCCTGTTCTCTTGATTCCAGTGTGGATCTGTCTCAGCTCCTCCATCATAATTGACATTCTTCAGTTTGGACTGAACCACCAAGAAGTGGATGTACATCTCAGTCAGGGTCTTGGGCAGCCCTCCACTCTGGCTGACTTTTGACACATCGTCCAGAACCGTAGCAGTGATCCAGCAGAAGACTGGGATGTGGCACATGATGTAGAGGCTTCGTGATGTCTTGATGTGGGAAATGATGGTGCTGGCTAGCTCCTCATCTGTGAATCTCTTCCTGAAGTACTCCTCCTTCTGCAGGTCCGAGAACCCTCTGACCTCTGTCACCATGTCAACACACTTAGGAGGGATCTGATTGGCTGCTGCACGTCGTGTGGTTATCCAGAGGTGAGCAGAGGGAATCAGCTTCCCCCTGATGAGGTTTGTCAGCAGCACATCCACTGAGGTGGACTCTGTAACATCAGTCAGGATCTCATTGTTGTGGAAGTCCAGAGGAAGTCAACATTCAAGACGTATTCATGTTTGTGAGTTAGATAAGAAGGAGACTGTAGCAGGAAAGCTAATGTAAGTTGTTGCTCAGAGTCTGTGGCTCTTGTGTTGTGTAGCAGGATGCTATCAAGCTCAGTGTGACTGTCTGGTCTGCCTATGATAGAACAACACATTATTGCTGCAGGCAAACATTTGATTTGCTGCATCAAAATGAGGTCTCCATCTAAATAGATGGAAACCTAAAGGTATTCCTTCGACTTCATGCAGATGATGCAGAAAGAATTAAAAAATAAATTTCTTCCTTTTGGTTTCTGGTTTTGGTCTCAAAGCAGAACACAGGACAAGTTCTTTACAAAGCAGATATGTAGGCTGTAGAGGACAAAAAGAAGGCAGTTTAATTTCAATTGGACTTGAAGGCAAGAATAGTAGGTAAGTATTTAATTTGTTGTTGATGTAGTTATTAGCAAAATATGTGCCTAGAAATGTACACACCATAAATACGGAGTCTTGGTCTGTTTGATGCTGCTGGGCAGACTGAGCACAGAGAACCTCTGAGCTCTCCCACTGAACTCTGTGGAGAAAACATCAGTTTTCAGGACATTTAATGACTCAAACATAGAAGGATAGTAATAATGTTTATGACTAATATTGTTTGAGGGGTGGGTAAGGGTTGGTTCAGATTTGCAAATTGGTTTGGGAAGGTTAAGGATGGTAGGACTCACTTGTTTTTTTAAATTAATTGTCAGGATTCTGTATTTTCTGTCTTTCTGTCTGTATTTTTATGAGTCAATAAGATAAAAAAAACAACACAAACAGAGCTTTGAATGTGAATAATGATGGGTTTGGGTCATGAACAGTTAAAGATCCTTACAATAAATGAACAGGGCATGTTCACACTAAATTAAGTGAGTATGAAGTGCACAGGTGGCTCTAGTTTAGGTGGTAGAGTATGTTACCCATTACTCTAAGGGTTAAGTATTGATGGTTCAATCCCCAGCTCCTACTGTCTACATGTTAAAGTGTCCTTGAGGAGGAAACTGAACCCCAAAATGCTGGATATGTGAAGGGATAAAATCCGTGTCACTTTCGACAAAAGCAGCTTCCAAATGAATCTATAATGATTTGATGATTTCTCAGAAGAAAAGCCCAGCTTTTCACCAGGAAAGTGTCCATCTTTGAATTCTATAGGGCGACCCATAGATCAGTCACTCTTCATGGACACACAGCTGGGTACAGGAGAGGATGACTTCTGCTGCTGCTGCTGCTGCTCTGGGCTTCAACACAACACAAACAGAGCTTTGAGTGTGAATAATGATGATGGCATGATTTGAGTCATGAACAGTTAAAGATCCTCATCTCACCTTTGAGCTTTTGTCTCGCTGTCATGTTTCCCACATAGAGTGGTTTTGGAGGGAGTGTTTCCCTCCTTTTTCTCCATACACCGATTCATAGTGCAACCAAGACCTTAGCACAAAACACAACATGTTGTCAGAGCTGCACTCACTCATTTCAACAACAGCTGTGAAAATGCTAACTTAGAAAACACTCACCTGCTTAATTCATATCCAGTCAAAGAGAATTTCTACCATCACCTGTGGAGGAAACACAGAGAGAGCGCTATACTGTTTTAAATGTTTCAAAAGTCTGACTCATTGATGTGTTTTAAATAGTTTTTGGACAACAACGGAGGTCTGCGGCAGAGAGGAATAAGATATAACAGGCTTTGGATACACACTCAGTACTTGTTAGTACATCAGTTCATTGTTGGCTTGACTCCAAACATGAGATTTGTTGATAATAAGAAAAATGCCAGCCTTATCTTTTAAGGTCCCCCTCCACTCAAAAACATGCTTGTCTTCTTGTTCCTACAGTTGAATGTTTGAGCTTCATTGTGCAAAATGATGTAAGTGCAGAGTTTGACACAGAAGACTGTCTTTACATTAATCTGCTGAAAGTGAAAAGTTTCTCTGAGCTCACTGAAAATCCAATTTCAAGGGGTAGACCTGCACTCGTGATTTGTGACATCACAAATAGTTTGGAAGACAATCCTGGTCCAGTATGCAACTTAGACAAGTGTGATGCGGAAACTTAAAGCCTCCAGTGCACACACACTGAGAATGAACTTTACAGTGAAGTAGAAGACATATCATCTCCAGCAGTTGAAATTCTGAAATTAAATATATTTGCAGATTATAGATTCTGAATTTTTTAATGAGGGAGAAAGAGTAGATGTAATTTTAAGGATTTTAACAAAATAATTGAACTTTTTTGTGGAAAAACCATATCAGACACACATTATTATTCAAAGTAGAGTATTATATATACATCTTAAAACATTTCTGGAGGGGATTTTTAAGGTTTTCCCAATTTGGGTGATGTAGTCGCATGACCTGCAACTTCCTGACGGGTTTCATTTTTTTGAAAAATAGGAACAGAGGCAAGCATTATGGTATGTGAATATCACAGGGCACTGGTGACAATGTTGGTTGGAGGTGTTTTGATGACAACTAAGAAATTATGACCAAATTGCATCCAAGTACTTCATTTTTTGAATTATTATTTTAAGTTCTCAAGTGTCTGGCAAAAAAAGGAAAAAGCCACTGAGAAAGAAATCATACCATTCAGTAATAGATCTGTTGGCCATGTTGTAGCAGTTTTATCTGTGGAGAAGCCCAGACAAAAACAGTTGACTGAAAATGTCTTGGTTAATGTGGACCAACCCCGGCAATTTGTCTAGTGTTATTTTATAGAATATAACTGTGACGTGTTATGTGTATTAGTTGTATGTGAAAGTAGAGAACATTGCTAGAAGAATGTTTTAGTTATCCGGTCTAAAACATCTAAAATTGCTGTATGATATATGCATTTCCACCACAGCCTCACAGCAGGGGTAGCCCCGCCAAGCTCACTGAGAGCCAACTCCCTTTGCGTAACTACCGCCACCACAATGTCCACAATTACTTAACTAAAACTTGAGCATTATTGATAAAAGGTAAAAGTAAGTATATTAAATGATTGTTATTACTATGCATCAACATGTATGCAGCTGGTGGAGCCATTTTTAAATAATTTACATATGGTTGTATTGTTCATTTTAGTTAGATTAGTTAAAAAAATTAAACTGCAAAGTAACCAGTAGCTCTATTTCTCAGATAAATGTGGCAGAGTAACAGTAAAAACAGATATAATATGGAAATACCCAAATAAAATAGAGTACAAGCACCTCAAAATTCTATTCAACACAATACATCCTACTACAACTACCTCTATTATTATTACAGACAAACAGATTGCTGAACTGTTCTGAAATCTAACATTAGCTTTTCATACACAAATACTACCTTTAACAAAGATTTCTGCTTTTTAGTGTCAAATCAATTAAAAATTAGATCAAAGATAATCTGAACGTCATTCAAGTCTAAAACTCTGTTACCTTACCTTCGAATGTAGAAAATAATCTGCGTGATAACATTATGGAAGTGAAAGCTGACAACTTCAAACAGGAAATCAAACAGAGAGAGACAGAAACACACACATACAGAAAGAATGACACAGAAACAGGGAAGTAGTCAAACCACTCTTCTGAAAAACAGATTTTGTTTGATAGGATCATAATTAATGTCATTTTCCAGGGTGTATTAGGATTGACTGTTCCTCTTTCTGTCAACCTTCAACACTAAACCAGTTTTCTGGGCAGGTACAATATGTACCTAGATAGAGAAGATAAAAATAGTTAGAGTAGTATATAGTAGAGTATAAATTGGCTCCAATATAGTTGTGATGTTACAAATCATGCTCATAGGCAGCAGCAGTTACCACATCTTGAGGCTGAAGTGTACTTGACAGCCGCTAGATGCTCCAACTGACTCCCAATCAAAAAAGTCTCAACTTCTCCTAAGAAATATTAAGTAAATCATTGTTTTCAATGAGTCATTATGGTCTTAATCTCTTAATTCAGGCCCTCCAATAAGTGTGCTGGTGGTTATTTTGGAAATTATTGCTCCATTAATAAGATTTTTCTGCTGTGTGGGTGTTGATTGACAGCTGTGATTGGCAGTTGACTCACCTGCTGAGTTGCACTATTGTCGCAATATTTTTGCGACAATAGTTTAATGTTACTTGGTTTGATACCTGCCATGTTAACATGATTTAGTAAGTTAGCGTTAGCTTGGGTCTAAGGTAGCAGGGCATATTTCCAGAGCGTGAAAGGCAACACCCCACACTCCTTATCTGGAAGGTCCTGGTGCCAAACAGAAAAGATGGCACCAACCAAAAGCTGCAACTCTGGGCTTCAAAGCAGCTCCGATGCAAACCAACATGTGACGTCACATCTCGCTACGCCCATCTTTATATACAGAATATGGAACACACCTTAAACTGTAGGTGAGCACAAAGAAACTTTCCTCCTTCAGCAGATGAATGTGAAAACAAACTCTCCATACATCATCCTGCACAGAGAAACTCAAACATTCAAGTGAAGTAATGATAAGCAAAACTTATTTTTTTATTGGAGAGAGACTTTAAATAAATGCTTTTGTTTATTTGTTGGTGTTATGGTGAAGGCTATTTCTTCATCAATTCATGTTTAGCCTTACACTGGCCCTTGTTGTACCACAACCAATCATCTTCTGTGATGCTTAACTATGATTTAACCCCACAGCCAGTTATCTCTGCAGCACCTAAACATAACCTAAACTAAGCCATAATCCCACCCATGGGAAAAAACAGAAAAACGAAACCTAATTCTGGGAGCGTAACAGTTCTCACAAAAAGTATTTGCTGGTGGAAATTAGTACATCAACATAATTTATGAACATACATGCAAACATTCAGCATTTAAACATGATAAGGAATTCCCCAACATGAACTCAGCTGTGTTGACACAAGAGGGCATCTCTGCTCTTATGTAGCACTGACATGTTCTCACTCCTTTTAGATCCTGTTACAGTTGCTCAGCGGTGTGTTAAGTAACAAAGTAGATGCTTGTGTGGGTTGAAGATTACATCACGCCCTCATAATTCAGGGTCATCAAGTGCAATCCAATCTAAACACTTACCACCTCGTTCCAAATATACTGCTGTCAGTGCTACTGCCAACCCGCTGTCTGTCTGGCTGTGTGTCAGACGCTCCACTGACCCGACGACTCTCGTGGATCCAAAGACCGAAACAGAAAATTAACAGCCTACTATTTTAGAGAAAGGTTGAGCATATTTTGTAGTTGGGAAAAACCCAAAACAATAATTCATTGTTGGTCGTTTTCATATCCAGTATAATGAGTACAGTATGTTGGCAGTGTTTTTCCCATGGGGTTTTCTCTAATCTAGTCTGATCTAATTGCTTGTAATCTGGTCTAATCTGATTTTTTCTGATCTAATCTAATCAAAGCTCATCTACTCTGTGCTCAAGTTGAATATATTCAGAAAATACAGCTGGCTACAGTTTCATACATTTTGATTTCTCCAAATTGGATCTTTCTCAAAAAACAAAGAAACAACCATTTCAGCGAGCTGTATGCTGTGAATAACTTTCAATTTTCTTCACATCTCATCGTTTGTATTATTAACCATTTTATTGTTCTGTCACTTTTGGCTGCTGCATATTTATCCATCCAATGTCTGCATAGTTTCTCCTTATTTTATCCCCCTTTGCTGTAATTAAAGGCTACATACACTCGCTTGACAGTTTATTAAGTACATCTACATAAAACTACTGTAGACCTCCAATAACTGAAGGTTATAATCAGTTTTTATTTTATTTGTTTTGGAGAGGTGTTGATTTATTTTATGGTCATTTTGGACGCTGTACATAGTTTGTGGTGCTGTTGGACAGTGTTGGGTTATACTGAGATGTGTTTCTAATATTTTTTCCATCCCATTTACACTACCTAAACATATTATAACACCTCCATTTTCCCAGTTTTTATCGAAATTTACATAGTTCAGTGTCTCATTGTACGGTCAAATTAAAGCATTGAACAAATAACCAATTATAGATTTTAAAAAAGAAAGAAAACATGGAATCTTTTTGTTCAACAACATTTTATTAAAACTTTCAACTCATCAAAGTAGCCACTTTTTGCAGATGTAACAGCTGAACACACAATTCTTTCTACAATGGAAATCAAATATCATAGGAAAGTTTTTCCACAAACTGTTGCAGTGAAAATTCATTAAAAACTGGAAAAATTGGGACGTTCTAAAACTTTTGACCAGTAGTGTAATTTCGACTGGAAATTAGGAAAGCAACCTCAGTGTCCTCTTTAAAATCTCTATGAAAGACTTATTTTTATAGATTGGCTTTATACTGGCTTTTAATTTAGTTATTTAATTTAATTTAATTTAATTAATTCACATATTTTCTCTTGTAATCTCTGTGCCCTGTGAGTGTTTTTTACTTTGCTCTTATGTCTGCAGTCACTTTGTAAACATATCTTTGAAAAGTGCTATATAAATAAATGTTACTATTATTATTAATTTAGGCAGACTAAATATTACACCTCCCAGTATGAGCTGATACAGTTCAACAGCACAACAAACTACAGTCTCTAAAATTACCATAAAATAAATCAACGCCTCTCAAAAAGAGTTTAAATAAAATCATGAAGGATTTATTGCAGGCCAGCAGTAGTGTTATATAGGTGTACCTAATAAACTGGAGAGTGTAAATTAACCTAACTGAACTGAGGAGCAGTTAGTTCATGATGACCCAAAACGTGCCATGTAAACTCCCCCAGACTCAGAGCAAACAGGGACTTAATGTCGACTGTACATGTGGCACCACAGGTACGTGCTGTTCTCAGGTTCATAAGATTATCCCTGAAAATACCCCTCCTCAGCTCCATTAGCGGCTTTGGGTATGAGCGCAGCAGGTATATAAAGGATGTGACTGAGGGAGAACACAGAACAGAGAGACTGCAAAAAGAAAGAGAACCTTCTCTTTGTTTTGCACTTCTTTCTTCGCTCAGACCTTCCAGGCAGCTTCTCTTCGCCGACCAGACAGCCACCAAACTAACACGCAGGTGAGACACAACAGCACACACTGTAGCTGCAGTCTGCAATGACTTTGCTTTATAAAGGGACATTTCAAAAGTTCATGACAAATATTTAAGCTTGGAGTTATAAAGTCTCTTTTTTTCTATAAGTTGATTGGCGGTAAAAAGACGTTAGCACATTGTATCTGCAATAATTGTTGGCATTTTTAGCACATTTTCATTTTCAGAACACCAAACTTGCTGCATTCTACAAGTGTTTTGGTGTTTATATCTTTGCACTGGAACATTTTCACTTGTGTTTAACATTTATTAAACAAGAAGTAAGTCAACAGTTGGATGTTCATCTAATGTGTTTTTATGTTCACATTTGACATTTTTCTGTTTATTAATGATAATGATATATTTGGGTCCCTGCTGGGTTTGTTCTGGCGGAGGAGTTCAGGATTCTTTACTGTTTAGTGATTCAGTTTGCTTTTTTATTGCTGTTGATCTTAATCAACTGATACATAACCTAACAAATTATTAACAGTAATTTAAAGCATGTTAACACACTGGTTTTAATTTAATGCTTTTTTTACACAATATATTATTTCAGTATTTCCTTCTGTTCCTTTTCTGCTTTTTCTTTTTTTTGTGTGATAACATGAATCTTTGTTGTTATCATAGAAATGAATGCCGCAGCAGCACCTGGAGGCACCAAGGCCGCCCCTCCCAAGTTCAAGCAGAAGGAGACCAGGCAGTTCAAGAGCAAGGCTCCCAAAGCTGGACAGAAGGGGTGAGATGGAGGGAATAAAATACACAGCAAATGATTCATTACAACTGTAAGATAATCTCAGCACAACTCTTTGTCCTTTTCTTAGATTTGATGATGTTCCAGGGATGGACGGCCTTGGAGGTAACTATCAATCAAAGTGATAACTGATTATAAATGATTTTAAAGTAGTAGATAAAGGCGAGTTGCATTCATCTGTGGTTCCTCTCCTGTAGATGCGGCGGTCATCTGCCCCTGGGAGGCTTTCGGTGACATGGAGCTAAGTGATCTGGCCCAGTTTGGCATCGTCTAGACCATATGCCATATGGAAATGGTTTATTTCTTGTGGCTGCAATCCAGCAGCTTTTTTTTCCTCTCCTCTTTTGAGCCTGAATGGGAACCATTTAGGAACGACTGACGGACTGAGAGGGATTTTGTTTTCTCCCCTCGATAAGAGGAGGAAGAAGCTCTTGGACAGCAGCTCCCAAGAATGACTTCTCTCCCGTCTTGGGCCGCTACATCTCACCACCTGGAAGTTTTATCATCTCACTGAGCACTATAATGTCTCTGGTTACATCTGAATGAGATCTCAGTTGAGGCCTTGTTGTCCTGTGTAGCCCAGCACTTGTGTAAAAGTGTCACACACTGTACCGCTGCTTGGGTTTAACTATTACGATGATCAGGGATCAACTGAGAATCAACACATATTTCATTTAATGTGGGTAAATTAAATCAATCACAAATCACTCACACAGAAAATGTAAATTTTTTTGTGCATCTATCTATCTATCTATCTATCTATCTATCTATCTATCTATCTATCTATCTATCTATCTATCTATCTATCTCATCAAGTAGAGTTGTTTACTGTGTGGTTAATGCTGTATATCTTATAATAAATTATATTTTGATCATATTATTTTGTCTGTCTCTCCATTCTGAGCATCATTCTCCCTCTTCTGTAAATCCAGAATGATGTTGCATTAAGCTGTTCACATGATAAGTGAAAAAAAGAGATCTAAAAAGAGATCTAAATCAGAAACACGGGTGACTGGGTACTGGTTCCAATCAATCAAATCAATCCATTAATTTAATATAATTTCCATCCTGAGGTCTCAAGGTGGAAAATGAGGTATGAGAAGAGAGCATGTGATCCCACCTTTTCTGGAATAGTCCTGGTGAGCCTCTGATAGAATATTTGATCTTCTCTAAATGTAAAAATGAGAAATGGTCCTTGAGCCATGCGGTGAAATGAGGAGGATTTCAGCTTTTCCAATGCAGTATCAATCTTCTACAAGCAACTGAAGAAGAGAAATTCAGCACATCAGCTTTGGTTGATTTGAGGCCCACAGCACCCTGATCTTCCATAGCACCAAAAATCAAAATGAGAGGGCTGGGTTTTACAGACACATGTAGGGCCTTTAGTTTCTTTGTGCTCAAAATAAGGGCCAGAATACCTCCATTAAACATTTTTGGCATATTTCCCGGTGTTTCACCAACGTACAGTTCCCTTCTTGTAACCTGACATAATGTAAAGGTTGAACAATGATATTATGTGTAACCACATAGTTCTATATGCTTTTTGTTATGATTTGTTGTAAGATTTTACAACTTCTAAACCTCAAATTATTATATTTCCTTTTATTTCATGTAGAAGGAGCTGGGAGTAACCTACTGCTTTTATTTGAACATGACTCCAGTTTTAGAGGATACAATATGTTAGATCTTACAGTTGGTTAATTGATGTGTTATGACTTGTACCTGTATCTTCATAAATTCATCATCAACTGCAACATATTATAAATAACTTAACAAAGCCAAAATGGAAGTTTCCCAGTTTCATCAGTCCATCTGTGTGATGGCTCTTTGAAGTCTGCTGCAGGTTAGTGATGCTATAGAAAATCATATCCTCATTAAAAAGCAATGCAAGTATTACGCTCATGCCATCATATTCATTTACATTTTCAGGGGACTCATTTTTAACACAAATACTCCTTCTCTCAAGAGTTGTTATATTAGTTACACATTAGTTTAACATTTATTAAAGGAACTGTGTGACATTTGGAAACTACTCTACTACTTATTTGCTTTCTTGGCAAGATTAAGATGAGAAGGTGCATTTCTATAGACATACAGTATTTTCACTGCCCTAGTTCATCTTATTTACATAAGTTGTTTTACACAATGAGCTAGGAGAAACGCAATTTCATCCTGCTGTGCACTCCTCATTGTATGCTCTTTAATGACAATAAAATTCACTTTTGACTGTTTCGATATCTCTCATGTCTGTGCGCTGCTTAGCTTAGCATAAAGCATGGAAGGAGATGGAAACGGCTAGCCTGGTTTTCTCCAAAGTAAAAAATATATAATACACCTACCAACACCTCTAAAACTCACTAGTTGTATCTTGTTTATTGTCTCAGTGTCTCAAACCCACCTTGTTACAGATGAGATTCTTTGAACATGTTTATTGTTGGCGTGCACACAATTTATTACACATTGTGATGTTGCCTGCCTTGTGAATATTCTATATCTGACTGTATTGCTTTGATGATGTACAATACATACTATTTGTTTCCAGCTATCCAGACTATCCAGTCTTTCCTGGATATTGGCTGTAATGTAGGTGATTCTTGAAAAAAAAAACAAAAAAAAAAACAAACAAACAAGAATCTGCTGCATATTTTGTCATAAATAATATAATTATTAGTACTCTATTTGGAGAAAATGATTTGGTGCATTCAAAAAGTGTGTAAAATTCAAAAAATAGATTTTATTGTAGGAAAATAAATATTTAAATGAATACCTTCAAACGTCAAAACTTTTACAACTACAATGTCCCAAATATTCACACTTCCATTAATTATTTATAGCCATCCTAGATTCTTCTAAGGATAAAACACCATGACAATCCTTTACACTCCCTTGATCACCTTTCTCCACTGTAAGCATCTTACACATCTTATATACAGTATACATACAAGAATTTATGTCCACTCAAAGATAAACTGTCATCTCAAAACACAGGAATTAACTTCTATGTCGGGACAATGTTTACAGGAGAATATGTTTAACATTGCGTTTCTGCAGGTAGATGATCTAACAGGTCTAGACGATGCCGAACTGAGCCAGGTCACTGAGCTCCATGTCACCAAACGCCTCCCAGGGGCAGACCACCGCAGAGTCTGCAGGAGAGGACGACAAAAAGATTAATTTAATGAGATTAGTCACAGAAAAAAATAAAAAAGAGAAAAGTTATTCCAATACATTTAACCAGTATCTTATTGTTTTTACGTAGCTCTTGAGCTACAAGTGTTTAATCTATGATCACAATGAACAAATATACCTCCAAGACCCTCCATGCCAGGAACATCATTATCGAACCTGTGAAATAAGCAAAAATTAGATGCATTAATTGTCACAGTACAACATTTGTGGTGTTTCAAACAGTCTCCTCATCAGATCTGATGTTTTCAGCTCTTCAGTGGAAGTTTGAGTGATGTCAAAGTCACATGCTTTGTGTATGTCATCATTTATTCACTAAGTCTGGTTACATTCATGCACTTTGTCACATTTTGCTTTTCTGACTCAGCCAAGTTTAAAACCTACATATATATAAAAAAAAAAAAATTCAGCATTTCCACTCAAGTTTTTTATGTGCACATTGAAAATGTGAATAAAATGAGGTGGATGGAGATGCACCTCTCATGAGTGTGTCTCACCCTTTCTGTCCAGGTTTAGGAGCTTTGCTCTTGAACTGTCTGCTGTCCTTCTGTTTGAACTTGGGAGGAGCGGCCTTGGTGCCTTCTGCTGCTGCGTTCATTTCTTTTGAGTGAGAAACAAAAAGGATTGGGGAACTTTATCATGTCATACATGTCATCTGGGTCAGATAAATGTAGCAGTGCTAACAGTGAAGTTACAGTGAACATTAAAGGCCTCAGTATTCTTCAAACAAACTAGATCATGCAACAAGATGCCAAACTAGTCTCAGAGTGTTTACTTTGAATTAAATCTCTCTTCAAGAACTCATGGAGATAACTTTTATTAACTCAAATATCTCCTCAAAAGAACTGGTGGTGCTGCACTGAGTTGTCCAAATGAAAAGTGACAAGTAGTTTTATGAAGAATGAAAAACGAGAGTTTGAGAAAGAAGTTCAGCTTGGCTATTTCAGAAAATTCAAACAATTGTATAATGGAGCAGACAAATGGGATTTGTTAGAAGATCCGATGAGCACTTTGTCTGAAGCACATTGAGGCCTTAAGATAAAGAGATTACTGTAAGCCAGACCACTGCCCCAAAGCACAGCACTAAAAGGCAGCAGACACAAGGAGAAAGAGTCATGACATCAGAGTATTGAGATGGTGTGAAAAGCTTAGAGCCACAACACCTATTTTCCTACAGTTTCCAAAACATAACCGAAAATCTTTTTTTTTGGTGCAAAACCCTGTCCAACATTAAACTTCACAGGAGCACACACTCGAGGCAGGTGAAAAGAGTGTGTGGAGGAACCAAACTTTCAGAATATTTCTGTGTGTTTCAGATCACTCTCATAAATTGTTACAGACTGTTGCTCCTGGTGCTCTTTCTATGATGGATAGTTGAGTTTTTAGGCGTGTTCTTGTTTCTTTATCCTTGTTTCTCCCGCCATGGCACATGCAGCAGGACAGACTGAATAGGCAGTGTTCAAATTCCAACTCAGTATTTGATTGGAGACAAAAAGTTGTGCACAAATGATGATGCCAACATGTCTAATTTGTCATTTTATTGTAGAAATGCAAGCAAGACTTTGTCAGATTTAAATGGGTTCGGTTTGGGTGGGTATAACACTGCATATTGACTTGTTTTACCCATGACTTTCGTTCTACTGCTTACCCAAAGGTGAGGCCCACTGCACGTGCCTGCCGGCCATTCACAAACTGAAAGACAAATAGATTCATAAATACATACAGCACTCTCTACTTCTGCTGACAATGTGATCTTTTAGCACCATGTGTAATTTCAATCCATAAATGGCAAAAGATCGTTGGCTGGTTTTGTTGGCAAAGTGGAAACCAGCTACATTACCAGTTTTATTATTTACAGTGTTAACTTTCTTCATAAAAATCTACTCAATACGTCTCAAACTACATGTCACTACGACAGAAATCATGTCAACATGGATGAAAAATAAAGTCTCTTACCATAAGCGTCAGTTTGTTGTCTCGTCCAGAGAGGAGTGAACTGTTTAAAGAGTTCTCTCTCTTCATTCCCACCATTTATATGCGTCTTAGTCTTGTATGTAATCCAGTCATTCATAATGCCTGTCCTAGGGGTGGGGGTATTTTCAGACAGCCTTATGGATAAGCCTGCTCAGGTGTGCAGACGTGTTTGATGTCACAGTTTTCACATTGTGTAATGTTCATACATTATGTAAGTATGTTTAGAGGTATGCAGAGATGTTCATGTATGAGTGTAGTCTGTAAAAAATAGAAATAGAAATGCAAATAGAACGGGACAATATCCCTGATTTCACTCATTCACTATTCATTATAAACTTTATAGAGAATTGCATGTAGAAGACTTATGTCAGACAGCACAATCAAAAATCTGTTTTGAACAACAGTAACTGTTTAAACTGAACTTTTTTTTGTCCATGTAATGTATGATGGTCAGCTCTAAGTTTTTGACCATTGACCTACTTTTTATGTTGCATTGTGAGATACTGTTGTTAGAGCCCACTGGATACAGGAATTCTAATCAGACGTGAAGAAAACACTACAAAACATACTATAGAATAAATAACGTGACAGAGTTCTTTGGACCGGTGGAAAATCTACACAAACATGATATAATGCATAAGTTCTTCTATTTCAGACCAGGTCCAAATACACCTGAGGATTAATAAACCTGAGAAGGAGTCTCAGTCTCAGTCGAAGAGAGCAGTATCTGTCATTTTCTTGCACTTCTCAGTTCACACTTCCTGTCCACCTTAAGAAACACATTTTAGACTCCAGGGATCCATAGTGATACAGCTGGATCTGATTAGAATTCATATAATTTGGTTTGTCTTTCAATTACTAGGAACTGGGTGGCTCCAGGAAGACCTTGACTACATAGTATAGTACAGTATATCTTGCAAAATTGGGAACACATGTGGACACAGTCAAAATCATAAATTCAACCCTATCAGATCAATTACAGGCTTGATCAGAAATGAAATGAGGCAAAACAAATATTAAACAGGTGCAAATGTGGGAATGGAAGCAGACTAAGAAATACTCCCCACCAGATAGTGAGTATCATTGCTGACTTAGCACTGAATAACCCTTTTTAACGTGAGAGCTTCGCTCGTAGTGATGAACCAGAGAATTATCAGTGACTCTGCAGTTGTTTTCAGAGAAAACCTGTAAAAAGCCACTGTACACTACGTGCTCAGCACCAAACGGCGAACAGACACATTTAGCTGTAGACTAGCTGGTGAACATAGTGGAGCATATAGCAGCTAAAGAGCCAGATATTTCCCTCAGGAGTTGGTAGAGAGTAAAAACAGAGCTAAAAGAGAGTTAATATTGGATTCCAAATGAATAATAATGTTGCTCCGTAACTGCTGGATGTGGAAATAAGCAACTGTTTGCTAACAAGTTCAACATATCAGCTTAAAAAGTGATGATATGTCAGTGTTGTGTTCACTACTTGTTTCCACAAAATCAGTTATTGTGGGTTTATTATGTGTAGCTTTAAACCTGAATTAATTGGGGGTTTTAGGCCACTTGGAGGAAGTGCATCAAAGTGTAAACACAAACAGCGGGTTTATCAGAGCTTTGTCATATGTCATATGTCTTCCCCTGGTGCCAAACAAGCCTACTTATGGATTTGGTGTATCACAGAGTAAGTCATTTCGGGAAAAGTGATGTTTTTATATTATATAATCTCCTAATTTAAAGGCTGAAACGATGATGCATTCAGTCAATCATTCAGTCTCTGATGCTGTTCACAGGATCCTGTAAAGCAGATTCACACAGTTTGCATGTTCCTTGTTATGCAAAGGTCTCATGAGTGTGAGAGATTATTACCTTTAATCCCTTATTTTCATATTGTGCTATTCTCCATGTATGAGCCCTAAGCTGCAGCAAATAGTGATCATATCTTTTATTTTGTCATTTGATCATCAGTTACAAGTGTATAAAACTCCCAAAACAACAAACTATTGTCAATTTACCTTTTCCCCTCAGTCAGTTGCCTTTTGGAGACTGTAATTTTTAGATTTTAATGGGAAACGCTGCAAGAGAAAACAGAATGCTAGACGCTTGAATTTCAATACCTCAAACTAAAATAAGATCATTTTCACATGTCGTCTGACCCTCTGACAGCTTTGTGATTATCCTAAACTGATCAAGCTTACTCATAAGCCAGCACTCAAAATACCCCTCAGCCCTCATTGTTGTTTGACCACCAGGTTATCGACGAGCTATAAGTGGGAGGTGGTTAAACCAAGGCTATAAAAGCAGGGTGAGGATGCAGCGATGACACAGAATAGAGACACTGCAAGAAGAAAGAAGACTCCATCTTTGTCTTGCAGCTGATTCTTTGCTTCTTCTCTGCAAAGAGACATTTCTTTGACGTCCAGTCCTCCAGCAAACCAAGTAAGTGTATTTTTTTTCTGAGAAAAGTAGTGAGCTCAAAGTGCACGTAGTTAGTCTGGAGAATCGTTTTCCAACAAGCCAAGTTAGAAAACAGATAAGAAAGCATAAAAATAAAGATTTTTTTCCTGATTATCTGCACTTATGCATATGACAGGTCTCTCTTTTATACTTTTAATGGTATGTATAGTAGCTTGGTATTAAAAATAACAAAACATATGTGAAGTTTTTAGATCTTTCTGCAAAGTTTAAACCTCTAATGTATGACAACAGCTAAATAATGGTTTGTAATTTGTAATATATAATAGATGAGTTTAAAGTCTTATTAGAACTTTAAAGTTTGTTTTACTCAGTTTTCTCAATAACCACCTCAGTCTATATATTATAAATCATGATACATCAGACACTGAAATACATCGTTCACTTGTTAATCTGCAACTATCTGATCTCGTTTCATTCATACTGCTTTTCAAAATATTTCCCATTTTATGTGACAAAACATGAGACCAAAGTTATTCTACTGCTGCGTTTCTTTAACTTTAGCATCTCTCCAACTCAATATGAACTTTACTTAATATGAGAATATTAAATCTGAAGTTTAAAGTTGAAAATGAGCACGGATATGACTGAAAGACTAAATTATTCCTTAATTGACTGAACTGTTGGTATGTTGTTTGTATATGTATGTATATACAGTATGTGTGTTTTGGTCTCTCTTTTAAAAGATATTTTGATCTTAATGATACTTCCTGATTAAATAAAGTTTAACTAAATCAGCCAACAACAAATATGATAGTTAATGAATGTATTCAGCGAGTAAAATTACCACATTTTTCTCCTGATTACTTTGTTTTTCCTTTTTTTGTGCTAACAAAATTGTTCTCTTTAGGCTTTTTTCAAACTTAATTTACTATCTCAAGATCCTTTTTATATTCTGGTAACAATAATGACTGATATGTGTTATTATCTTTGACATTTTATTAATTGAATAATCTATTTAAGATGTCCTCTGTATCTTCTGTGAGAAGGTGGAGACATGCCACAAGAAGCTTCTCTGAATATTTGCCAGTTATGCTGCTGATCCTCATGGGGTGACTTAGGGATTGACTGCTGGTTTAGGGATATTCAGCTGCTAAATTTGTTGAATATTATCTTTGAAAAATAGATTATAATCCTCTCTGTAATCCAGCCTTGTCCCAGACCATGAGATGGATCAATGAGATCTTGTTTGGTGGCAGAAGTTGATCCTCAGGTGATGCACACTGATCCCTGACTCACCAACTTGCCGACCTCTGGCTTTAGGACTGACACAAATAGGATTAGCTTTGTAAAATATGTTTATTAAAAGTACACAGATAAGAAGCTGTTGATGAGAGGACAAGTTATAAATAGAAATTACATAAACAATGAAGTTTGAAAACATAAGAGGATTTTGTGGGGGAGCAGCAGCACATGTCCATTTCATCTCTATTATAAAATAGATCATCCAGGCTGAAGAGGATGAGTGGAATAAATATGTATTTTTTTTATGATCAAAAGTCTCCAAGATGAACGCAGCAGCAGCAGGTGAAGGAGGAAAGGCCGCTCCTCCCAAGTTCAAGCAGAAGGAGACCAGGCAGTTCAAGAGCAAGGCTCCCAAAGCTGGACAGAAGGGGTGAGCAGGATCATCTTCTTTACTTATACATCATGATATTCATCCGACAACTCTCATACTGGCAGAATATCTCACTCTTGCTTCTATTGTTCTTTCAAAAAGGTTTGACAATGACGTCCCAGGGATGGAGGGTCTCGGAGGTGAGGATGAATTTCATGTTTAATAAGCAGCTGCTGAACGTTTAGATGTTGAGTCTGGACTCACGTTGTGGTCTCTCTCTGCAGACTCTGCGGTGGTCTGCCCCTGGGAGGCGTTTGGTGACATGGAGCTGAGCGACCTGGCTCAGTTTGGCATCGTCTAGACGTGTCAGAGGAGGGTCTCCTCCCACCCTGGTCCTGGACAGATGTGATTTCACAGTGTTTCTACGCTTCGTCGAGTGCTGAATATGAACGTGAACAAGTGATTTCATCGAGTGTCGGTGCAACAGTCACTGTGGGACAGATCTCTGCAGGCTCAGGGTCATACGGAGGCTTTTCTTGCAATCAGCCCTGCCATAATCAAAAAAATCTACCTTTGTGTTTTAGAATATATCTGAAATCTATTTTTAATCATAAAGTATTTTCTATATTTTTCTAGGTGCTCTCTAAATATATATATATATATATATATATATATATATATATATATATATATATATATATATATATATATAATAAATATAATAAACATAGATTAGACTACTGAATGTCATTCAGCTTTTATCCATAAATTAAATTTAAAAAAGCTCTACCTACACTCATTCTCCAACAGAAATGAAACCCATGTTTTATTTTATTTAGTTCACGTGACTTCACTGTTGTATAAGTACAATAAATGTCAGTGTATGCATAAAGTATATATGATAATTTGTATAAAAGTTATTTTCCTCAGTCCATTTGTTTCATGGTTTTCCTCCAGTTGCCAACAAGTTACAAGATATTCAAGATATCTGTTGACTTTTAACTACAGCTTGACCAATATATCAGCCGAGATGATATTTTTGATATTTGATTATTTATGTTGTAGAGTGGATATTAAAGCTTTTTACAGATTATTATATCGGTATGTGTTTGACGATGAGTAACAAGGAAATGCCAAAGATATGTTTGAGATCATTTAGAAACTGTGTCTCCATTACATATATCTCTTGTCCAATGAGTTTATTTTCAAAATCTAAAATGTTCCACTCAGTAAATATCTTCTACACATTTAAAGGATGTCTATCATTATTTTCTTATGTGTTTAAGTTTGCCAGTTTGTTTTTTAATTCTCTTAATATCCAGTACCTGTTGGACTCATTTGGTTGTGATTATTGAAATATAAATTCCATTCATTGATTATTCAAGAAAATACACAGTATGTGTGTCACATCGTGTATAGGAAGTTAAACATCATCATCTTTAGATTGTTTTGGTAGCATTTGCATGAAAACTTGTTACACATGATGAAGAAATAAGACTCAAAAACACATTCTCATCTATTCATTCAGCACTTCAGTGGGTTTACATTAAAGGAAAGATGCCACAGTAGGTTATACAATAGTAATGATGTTTAAAAGAACAATCTGGAGGAATACACACCGACCTCAGGCCATAGTTATGTTGCGTCACATCACCAGGTTGTAAAATGATTAGAAGGCATTATAGATAATTTTCATTTATTTATTTTCTTAAGGAATTAAATCAAAAATGAATGTAAAAAGAAGTTTATTCAAGAAAATAATGAAATTTGCAATGTCTGTTTATTCAGTTAAAAAGTTTTAATCAATACAAAAGATAATACAGTAGATAACTTATCAACCATTATTGGTAAAAATATGATGCCACTAATTTACTACATTTTAAGGGAAAAATTGTACTTTTTACGCTGTTATATTCACTTGACAGCTATGTAAAGTAATTAAAATGAGCATCAATATCAAAATGATTCTTAACTATTAATGCATCAGTAATAATAATCCCATAATAAACAATCTAAGAGAGGACATTGTGTTACATAATAATTTTTTATTTTTGATATACATTTTCCTGACAGTACAAGATTTTGAATGGATGACTTTCACTTGTAATTAAGTATATTATACACTGTAGTATTGATATTTGAGTAAAAGATTTTAATACCTTCATTGTTAACCAACAGGGCAAAAAGGGCAGGTCTCAGGGTGTCACTAAGTTTATGGTAACTGGATTAATTGTATTTTTGTCAGGGACTTTGCGCATTAAAGAGAACAATATCAACTAATGCAGGTCCTTCATTGTTACTTCTTCTTGTCGTCCTGTCTTTCACTACAAATTTCTGCACTGTAGCCAACAAATTAATCCAGCCATGCTCTGCACTTGGCCTGCATTTGTGTTGCTATATCTGAGCCAAGCCAATCAGCAAGCAGCTTTGAACGAACCTCAGCCTGATTAAAAGCTGAATTACTGCCAAGTCATGCGAGTATTGGTACTGTTTCTATGCACAGGAAGAAGTGTTACCACAACTCTGTGTCCTGGATGTTCGAGACTCTCCCAAACTGTTGTGGGACCCTGCAGCTCTATAGGTACTGTATAACAGTGATCAACATTTCACTTGGCAAATGTGACAAAAGTGTTGAATAATTTTCCAGATGTAGATTTAAACCAACTTCTAGCGTTGGACAAAACCTCACTAACCTAAACCAAACCACCAGCTCATGTGAAAATTGTAATGAGGAGATAGAGACAGATGCCAATAGCATGATCTTTCACAATATTTGGCATCTGTGTCATGATGCTGTGCAGCAAAAACGGCACTCTTTAGAGTTTCTTTTTTTTCCCGCCCCATCATAACAAACACCTGTGTGAGGTTTATGCTGTTTAATCAGCATGTTGATGCTGTATTTCACACCTCTCAGGCAGCTGGCATTGAGTTAAATATTCAAAGACAGACACAATCAACAAATTTGTCTCCATAATCTGAGAGTCATTTCGTAGATTGCAAAACCAGCTCTAAAGTGGCCCTACAATTGGCCCACCAAGAAATGACCAGATATGACATAAACTCCTGTATTATTTGCTTAATTCTCATTTTCTCCAGCTGATCCAGTGCAACAGCACCTCCGGTTACCATAGAAACTTTCTCTGTGATCAAAAAATAATGTTAATTTTTAACTTGATCATTATGGTTAGTTTGTGTAAGTGTTTGCAGTTTGCATATGATACTTGAAATGACATCCTCACCAGTATATAACACACACTTTGGTGCCGCCTATGATAGAGTTCATGGAAAATATCAGGAACATCAAAAATGGAGTAAAATAAGTTTGTTCAGTAGCTAATTCTGTCAACATGCATGCTTTCACATAGCTTACTGTTTATCTGTCAAATATTGACAGAAATATAAACTATTTATTGCATTCGTTTTCTTTATTAATGACCTCATTCACATCAAGGTGCCTGCTGAGGAACTTGCAGTGTATGGAAGCCCAAACCTGCCAAAAACTGAATACATCAAAAAAATAATACTGTTGGTTAAATGATTAAAACAGTGAGTAAAAAGAAATATATTACTTTGTATTTTTTCTTTTAACCTCCAATAAGCTGTTAGAAAAGAGAAAAACATGTTTTTCTCCTCCTTTATCACCAGTCGTATGATCAAATAAAGTTCCACACACACACACACACACACACACACACACACACACACACACACACACACACACACACACCCTGGACCAATCACTGCTCTGGATATAATGGACACGCCCATGTCATTATCATATAAGCATCAGGAAAATGGAAAAAGTTACTTTGGGAAAAGAGAGAAAACATATATCATTAAATGTGTGCTTAAAGTTAGAAATATAAACATATTACAATATTTTTTGAGTCGTCTGATAAACTTCTACTGTCTCTTGTAGGTTTTGGGTCTCAATAGCAGTGTAAGTTATAAATTTAAGTAATGGAGACTGTAAATACATCACATCTATATCAAAGCCAGCAGGTTTAATTGACTCTACCAAGTCTGCAATTGAAGAGATATTACAGATGTCATTGTTTTTGACTCTTGGTAAAAACAGCATTGCCAGGTTTTCGTCACCAACACCTTGTTGGTGAAAGAGCATGTGATTAACGACATAATCAGATTAACTCATCCCTCCGCCTGCTGACAGACTGCTGGGCTGAAAGTAGTGCAAAGCTCTTTAGTTTGATGGGAGAGTGTTCGAGTAGATGCCGTAGTGACCTGCAGACTGTCTGAAGCCTGAAACAAACTATCACATCAGGACTTTTTCTTTTTCTTTTATACAGTAATCAGAAGCCATGGGACAAGAAGAAAGTCACACTGAGGAGATGGATTTAGCGCAGATTCAGGATCTGTGCATCATTTTCATGAAGGAGTGTCCCAGTGGTGCCCTGCACTTACACGAATTCAAGAGGATCTTCGGAGTACCAAGCAGCTCTGCAGAGGAGTCCCTCTACATTGAGACAGTATTCCGCTCCTTTGATACAAATCGGGTAAAACAACACACCAATACATCATAATAGATTAAGATTTTTAGTTCTGTTGTATTAAATTCTGCATTATTTGTTTAAAGGATAACACACTTGATTTCCTGGAGTACGTAGCGGCACTTCACTTGATTTTACGGGGAAATCTTGAAGATAGGCTCAAATGGTCTTTCAAGATGTACGACAAGGACGGAAACGGCAAGTTGGACAGACATGAGGTGAAACGGCTCATAAGGGTAAGAAAGACCAGTTCAGACATCAACTGTTTGTTATGAAACTGTCTTTGAATTGATTTTTGCAGTTTATATGTTTTGTGAATTTGAACTATATTGAGTGGCTATATTGAGGTGATGTGTTTAAAAATGAACAGGTTTCATAACACAAATCCTTTTTAAGACAGATTATAGTTCTGCCCCAGTGACAAGGCTTAGGGCTGCAGGGGTCAAAGGATCTTACATGAGGAGTCAGTGGACTCTGTGAGGGCTATTCTAGAAGTGAACATCTTTGCTGTACTTTACAGTAAGCCTCTAAATTTAGAGACGTAAAATTAGCCCACTTTCCTCATGATCTGATTTACTGGACATGAATTAGGTAATGGGTTCATGCAAAGGCAAAATATTTTATTCCTCATTCAATTACTGCAGCTATAGAATTATATCATTACTGTAGCTAAGTATTGTTAATTTATGGGACATATTTGGGATCCTCTAAAGAAATACAAAAATACTGTAGTTGGATTTGTTTTTGTATCGTCTGCTCATTTGTTCCAGAATCTCAATCATTTTATTTAACTATAGAGTGAACGCTTGATGATGATATGCTGTTTTTGTGCCCGACAGTCAACAACATGTTCAACTCTATCAGACGTTGACACATTTCATGTTTCTCACACAGATTATTTACAAAATCAAGTTCCAGACGAGTGATGTCGATATGACGCCGTCTGAAATCTGTGACAGAATCTTTGAGCTGGTTGACCAGAATCATGACGGTGAGTAAGAACATGATGTACATTAGAAAATATAATATGTGCTTCAGCATGTTGTGATTGTATCAATATAGAATTACAATAAAATGCGGTTTTATCTGAGTTGATTATGAAAATTTCAATGTTATCTTACATCGGATGTTTGTTTTTTAAAGTATAATGTCCCTTTATTCCTAGTCTATCATAGTACAGACCTACCTATAGTTATTGTCACTGTAATAGTTCCTCCTGTCTATACTGGTGCTGAATGAGTCCTTTCCCAATACAAGTCCTAAGGAGGAGATGGGGGACAAAATCCACAAAATCCACCGTCTTTATCAGTCAAACCCAGCGGGTATATTCCAAAGCCACAATCAGAAGTCCCTTTCTGTGTTATTATCCCAAAGATGGAATTGTGAACAACACAGACTGAGGAGTTCGGAAGGAATCACTTCACGGCCAGTATAGAGAGGAGTAATTATTATAGTCACCAACAACTCGTTTAATGCACATATGGTCTGTGAGTACTTTACTAAAGATAAAACAATTTGAATCTGAACTACAATATTTCTAATTTATGTTACACAAATATGAGTAAAGAGAAGGATAAATCTGGCCAAACTCATCTACATTTAAGTAGAAACAATGTGCTGATCATCAATCATTTATATACCTGCTGGTTTGACTTTCAATATCTGATGAACAATTTAGAGCAATTTATCTAAAATCTCTTAGCTAATGCAATAATATTGTGACAGTGAAGTTTTGATTTTTAGTGTAAACCTATTTAATCACAATATAAATCATCCATTTATTTTAACCAGCTTTCTCAGTCGTCACCTTAACCCTTAATAAATTACTTTACTTGACTAAAAATTAGTGCTATAAGTATACAATTTGAATCATTGTGTAGAAATGTAGTTCTAAATTATTTGTGAGCACAATTTATAGTCTGTCTTTCAGATTTTTTCACTCTTTTCGCGAAAGTTTATAAAAAGTAGATAAAGGTCACCAGAAACTTGAATAAGGTCCTGGATTATTATCTTTAGCAGCATCTTGTCTGCTTCGCTCCTCATCATCCTTCAGATCATCTGACTTCCTCGGACACACGTCACATATCAGCAGGACTGCTGTGCTGAGACGGTGCTTTGAGCTAAATGCTAACATGCTAATGTTTAGCAGGTATAATGTTTATCATGTTCGCCATCTTAGTTCAGTGTGTCAGCATGCGAACATTTTCAAATTAGCATTTAATATACAGCTGAGGCTGATTTAAATGTTATTAGTTTTGCAGATATTTGGTCATAAACCAAAGTATTTGACAAAATGAAATATGAGCAGATGATGGTGATTAATTGGAAACTATTAAATCAATCACCAACTATTTTGACACTCAATTAATCGTTTTGAGTCATTTTTCAAGAAGAAAAGTCCAAATTCTCTGATTTCAGCTTCTTAAATGTGAATATTTTCTGGTTCCTTTAGTCCTCTATGGTTGTAAACTGGATATCTTTGGGTTGTGGACAAAACAAGACATTTGAGGATGTCATCTTGGGCTTTGGGAAACAGTGATCAACATTTTTCACTATTTTCTGATGTTTTATGGCCCAAACAACTAATCAATTAATCAAGCAAATAATCAACAGATTAAACGAGCACAATAAAAACGCTTGAAGAGCCCATGAAAATGAGCATCACTGTTTTTTTAACACTTGTTAACACTTGAGGCTTTAGATAAAAAGTTTGACACTTTGACTACAGACATACAGTGATGAATGTGGATTAACATGCAGAATGCACTTAAAGTTCAGGTCTACATGATTTTACTCTACTCTTATTTTACTCGTGATTTGCCTCCTTTTTACATGCAAAGTCATCATCATGATTGTGTTTTTGTGCCCCACAGGTCAGATAACTTTGTCCGAGTTCATGGAGGGAGCTCAGAAGGATGAATGGGTCATGAACCTGCTCAAGCTTGATGTCAATGCCACCAGCTGGGTCATCCAGAACTCTGGGAAATTTCCATGATCTCTCACTTTGTGGGTTCACCGCCCACATGGTTTGTTTTGAGGTTGACAGAGAAGTGCTGTCCTCATTCCCTGAGTTTGAAAGGTTTGTCTGTGTCTCCACCTTGAGCTGCCTGAGATTTGAAGCTGGAGTGCAGAAACTTTTTTCACAGCTTCAGTTCTGCTGTGATTTTGACTGCCGGTCCAAAGGTCCGAGTCTTCGCTGCATGCTGGTGATTTGTTTCCGCATCGAGCTGATGTCTGTATCTGAGGACGCCCGATACTGTCACATGAACTTTGATGTTAAATCCACTGCAGCCAATTATTGTGTATTTACCACATTCATAATCATTGCATGTATTTTTAGTGTAGGAAGGATGGTCATAGTGGATGATGTAAGAAAATAAATACCTCCAAAGTAAATAGTCAACTTACATTATCAACAAAAATCAAATCAATCTTTATTTATGTAATTTAATCATTACATATTACATATACATATACATATTACAATTAAGTTATTTATTGTTGTATGTTTTAAACATATATGTTTTTTAAAATACTTCTTTTACAGTCATGTCAGTACAGTTATGACAATATACAAATATATTGGTGCTAACTGTCTCTGCAGAGGTCTGGTAAACATATCATCACTGTATATTGTGATAATTTATTGACACAGTTAATAGTTCTGTTTACACAGTTGTGGTGGTCCACAGCATTAGACTCTCCAGTATTAAAGCAGAATTATTTTCATGGCAGCTCATATACAGTTGTACAAGCTAAAAACAAAACATTGACATATTATCACTTTACAAAGTTGTTATGGTGAATGTGGTGGCAAACAGCTTTTTATTTACATGTCCAGAAGACAAAAAGCAACATTAACTTGGAGTCATGTTTGTCTCCACCTGACGGATATAAGTCCAATATTTAAAAAAAAAAAAAATCCTTTTTAGCTCAATTTTGGTCTCCACCACCTCCTGAGAAAAACATATTGTATACTTTCTTCAGCAGCGAGTCTCTAACTGTACTGAGCAGGTGGTGCACAGACATGAAACAGCTGCCTGCAGCTACAAACTCAACTGACAAGAGCAGTGAGACTGAGCTGTACACTAAAGGCGTACAAAATCATAACAATGAGCTAAACATAGAGCTTTCACATCACACATTATAATTTTAACCATATTGATTAGTGTAGCTTTATGTGAGCTGGTGTCACCAAACTATTATCTGATAAAGCCAAATGTTCAAGTCACACGACTAAATTGCAACAAATACGTTTTGCTAGAAACGTTACACTGGCTGAACTACATTTTCTCTCAACATTATGAGAAAATGAATTAACATATTTGGCCAGTTGCTAAAATGTTGATACTGAACATACTGTATGAGTGAAATGTTAATGACACAAACTGTTTTCTCCAGCCAAATGTCTGCTCTTGCAGCACAATATCCGCCAGTAGAAACTACAGCAATATTAAACATCTTATGGTCATGTTTAGACTCTGGCTGCACTTGGTTAACGTTAGAGAAAGATCATCTTGGTTTAATACAGAAAAAAAGTCTGCAGTGACTTGAAGCACAACAGGTTTATTAATATTTAAGCCACAATCTTTCACTAACCTTAAAGATCCCCTCAAGACATGTTTTAAGATGTATATATATGTATATATAAATTCAATTATATTGTATATACATTATATTAATTCAGTCCTTAAAATAACATTTACTCCTTCTTTTGTGAATATGCAAATATTGTTAATTTAAAATATTTTCCTGCTGGACACAACGTGTCTCCTACTTCACTGTTCATTCTCAGTGTTTGTGCACTGGAGGCTTCAAGTTTCCACATCACACTTGTGTAAATTGAATATTGGACCAGGATCCTCTTCCAAACTAGTTGTGATAACACTAAACTTTACACTTTCAGCAGATGAATATAAAGGCAAACTCTGCACATACATCATTCTGCACAGTGAAGTTCAAACATCCAACTGAAGGAACAAGTAGAAAAACATATTTTTGAGTATTTAGGCGACAAAGTGCTTTTGTTGCCTAAATCCAACCCTACACAGGACTCAGGATGTGAACCCGGGTCTGGAGTCCTGCATCTTGTACCATATGGCAGAAAATTATACAAAATAATGTTTTTTTGTCTGAGGAAAACAGAAAAGATTTCAGTTGAAATTGAAGACCCATGCTGTGTCTGTCCCCCTATTGTCTGTTTCAGATATGCATTTATTTTGTTATTAAAGCATATTTTTATACATATTTCATGTCGTATTTTCTTTACTGCTTTCAGCGCGTGTCTTCTGTGACTGTGCCACTGGGTGTCGCTCAAGTCAGGAATGTTCAAATCCTATTTGTGGGGCCTTCGACATAATCCTCAGTGGTTTACTTTGATGCCAATCAGTTTGTCTGCAGGAGTTCAGGTCATTGATGTAAAGTGTGTGAGAAAGACAAGATGACATTGTGCACATCACTAATGGTAATGAAAGTGTTACATGAAAAGATAATGTAATTTATTCTGCAAACTGAATTAACTGAACAAATATTGGTGACATCTGTGCCAAGACATCCAAAGGTCCCACAGACATTTAAAAGAATGTGTGTTGAGATGACGGCTTCACTGAATCGCTCTGAACAGGACAGACACCATACAGCAGGCAAATAGTGGGCTGTGAGCCAAATGTGGCCTTTTTCATCATCAAAACTTTTATGTTATATATATATTTTATGTTATATATCAAAATTCAATTATCAGTAAATAGCAAATCTACAATTACATCTCTCGCTGGATGGGGCAACAAAGATGAGTCATTTTCATATACGAGTCATTTTTGCCAAATTTGTATCTGTTGGATACAGTCCTAAAATAAACAGTTTCATCTATCAGTTATATTCCTAAATGAATTAATAGAAACTAAAAACAAAATATTGGAAAAATACCACACCTGTGAAACAGCGACGCCCCCATTTAACAATGATGACACATCTGGCCCATGATTGAACCTAATTGCTGACCCATGTGTAGGGGTGTGCCCGAATACAAATACGTTATTCGGCAAAGCACAAATAGTGGGTTTTTTTTACGAACATTTGTTTCATACGAATAGTTTTAAAATTATTTCTTTTTGGGAAGAAAAGAACAAAACTAAAAAAATGTCAAATACCAGCGAGCAGGTCAGTTATAGTCACTATCTCAGTGTCTCTCCTCTGCTCCACCGTTACGTCTATCAGCAGGTCTCAATGAGGGGAGTCACATCCACCTGCTACATGATGCACATTTCTTAATTTGGACATCACTTTAATTTTCATCTTTAATTTCCTAAATTAAAAGCGTAATAAAAACAAAAACAGTATTTTTAAGCCTCTTTCCACTTTTATTCGAATACAAATAGAAATACAAATAATTTTGCTGCCCCAACAAATACAGATACAAATACAAATACTGGGGCCTCTGCACATCCCTACCCCTGTGGTGTAGTATTGAGGGGATGAGAGGACATGAGTGTGAACAAGGATTGGCAGAGAGAGAGGGATTAAGTGAGAGGTAAATGGATGAAAGAAAGGGGAGGAAGGATTAGAGTGGGTCAAGGAAACTGAGACAAGTAGTACATTAAGAATCCCCTTTAAAAGACTGAATATTTTTGACTGATTGAGCTTCTTCTGATTAGATCGTTTGATATGATTTATGATTGACATATTATCTGACCACAGTGCAAGAGGAAGTATGAGCTGACACAAATATTGTGGACATGCATAATACTAGTGTGCAAACAAATAAAAAGATGAAAAAAGGTCATAGTGAGATTCATTTTGATTGACTCTACACACCATTGTGAGATGAAAGGATAAAATAATAAGGATAATTTTAATTTGTGTGCTTGCTCAGCAAATTTGCAACATTTACACTACTTAAATTTGCCTTGTCTACACTTTATGAGGGAAAGAGGATCTGTGCCACCTTTTAAAGGCTAAAAATGTCAAATACGTGACTTATAGAAGTCTGTCTTTATTTGTTATGAAGGCTTTGACCTCTGATACGATTATGATTGTCACGAAGAGACCACAGCAGTTGGACCCAAAGGCAGGCGGATAGGATCAAAAGCAGAACTATTTATTAAAAAAAATCAAAAGAAACTGTAACACAGGAACAGGCAAATTGAGCAGACAAAGACTTAACTGAAAGCTGGATTTAAATACTAACTGAACTAACAAGGTAACAAGGAGATGAGGTTCAGGTGGGGAGACAGGAGAACAGACAGGGAACTGATTGGCTGGGAGAAACACAAGGAGCAGGGCGGTGCTGACGAGGCTGATACGGGTCAGGTATCGGGCAGAACAGGGGCACAGGAGGACAAAACACAGACAATCCTCTTTTCTGTATGTCACAACGACATTTAAACTCTTCAACATACACATGAAACCAACATAAACAACAAAAATCCAAAAGACTGATAATGTCTAATCATTTTAGCAAGTTGGATTATAACAGAACATCCACCTACAGATTCCCCTACAATCTATTCATGTATAGATCAATTAACACAGAGGGCATCTATAGCAACGTTCTCCCACTCAGTCCAGTCTTCACATCACAGGGAGAAAAGTCTGAGGACATCTGGTGGACTGATGGAAAATGATAACTGAAGGACATGGAGCCAGACTGTGACAGGATCATGACAATGACAAGTCGAGAAACACAGAAAATGCAGATCTATAACCCAAACCTTTCAATTGTAATATCATTCACATCTACTTTATGGTCAAACAGGTGCAGAATGGAGCTTTCATGTGTTTTTTAATAAAAGAACGATGATATTATTCTCTATGCAGGTCAGGTTGGATAAACTCAGACGTCCTCAGTGGATCAACAGTTTTTCCAAGACCACGCTCAGGCTGGATTTTGACGTCATCTGTCTTTTAATCTGGCCTTGAGCTGGGTGGTGGCCTTTTGTCTGCGTGGGGGAAATCCACTTTTCTTTGCTGTCAAAGAGCCAATGGATCTGTTACTTTCATGTAAATTCATTTGTTCAAAGCAGTGAGAGTGAATCAGTGTTTTTCTTCAGAGCACTGAGGAGTGGACTTCAGATTTTTAGAAACACAAACATATCGAGGGAAAAAAAGAGCATCTCTTGAAAGGGATTTGGAGAAGATCACTGAAAAGTCAATTGGATTTGTCCAGCAGGTTAACTTGAAATAGCCTACAGAGGCTAGTCTGCTGGGGGACACAGGCCATGGACGCGTGGCGAGTGCACAGTGATGAATGTGCTTGACGACTTCTATGCAGGTTTTTCACTATTTTATCGACATTGTTTTTTGCCTCCTTGTGTTTAACATTATGGGTCAAGGACAGAGTGACACGGATAGGGAAGTGACTCTTCAAAACATCCAGGAGCTCTACCGTAAGTTTGCCAGTGAATGTCCAAGTGGCAATCTGCACTTACATGAGTTCAAGAAAATCTTTGGAATCAACAGCAACTCCACAGAAGAAGAATCTGCATATATGGACAACGTGTTTCGATCCTTTGATACAAATAAGGTACGTAACGGTGTCTTGTGACAGTGACTCCCTAGATTTACAATTACATTAAAGTGTGTTATGAACCATTTATTAAATGTTTTTAAACTGCTTATAAATGCTACATAAAGATACTTAAAGTAAAGTGTTATCATCAGTATTTGGCACAATATGACTTCATGTCAGTGGCTGCTGGAAGACAATATGACTGACTGATCTGTCCGTCCTTCTTCGTAGGATGGTCACATAGACTTCATGGAGTATGTGGCAGCTGTGCACCTCGTTCTTCGTGGAAAACTCGAGGACAAACTGAGATGGTCTTTTAAAGTTTATGACAGAGATGGAAACGGCCGTCTGGATAGACAGGAAGTGAGACACCTCGTCAAAGTAAGTTTTCAGTTATTATTACATCAGTTTCTTCTGCAATTTTTTTTGAAAGATTGGATTGGACTCTTATTTATAGGAAACTTTCTGCTCCAACAAGTTTTGTTGAGACTCTTTGATCCACCTTCATGTTTTCTGCTCCACATGTTATGAAGTGTTGTTAAAATCCAAATACCTCAATGTGTTGCAACAAAAACTTTCAGAACAACATGCAGGAAATGCAGTTTTCCATCATTCAGCTGCAGATATCTGAACAGCTTCTAACTCCATGATGTTACAGCTTCTGTCCCCAGATTTTGTTGTGTTGCTGTTACTGTATATCATAAGGTTGTTAAAATTAGTTTTAATAAACACTCCACATTTCTCAATGAGATAGTAAACTACCAAATCATTTTTATTTATATAGCACTTTACACACAGTTGATCCAAAGTGTGTCATGGCACACAGAGAGGAAGACAAAAACAAAAGAAGGAAGAAAAAATATAACATAACTCACAACTGTTAACAGAGTTTGATTAAAGTATATAAATCATGATTGGTGCATGGAGTTACGTGACATCACATTTTCCCAACAGAGCCCTGCTCACTTCAAACCTGTGAGTACAGCGCAGTAAAAAAGAAAGAAAATACAGAAATCTCTCATGTTAAATCATCAAAACTGTAATTTTGGCAGAAAATTATGAATTGTGTTCATGTGGATCTCCATCAATCACAGTAAGAAACCAGTTGAGAAAACTGGTTTTCGGGGCCTTTAACAGTTTCTATATCAACACAAACATAATTACTACATTGTAAAGGTTCGATTTCTACCTCTGGACAGAAGATACTGAATCAGAAACAGAAACTTATTCACCAAATACATGCATACAGGAAATTTGTTTTGGTGCAGTTGTCAAAAATATAGTAACTTAAAAATTTCAAAGGGATAATAAAATCTTTAGGTGTTAATATATAAATACGCAAAACAAATACATAAAACTGAATTTACAGAGGGAAGTAAGGGTCAAAACGTTTATACAGTATTTTGCAAAGATACCAGAAATGTTAGCATGTGATATGTTCTCTCCAAGATTTGAACTAACCTCAACTTTTTGTCTTTTTTTCTCCGTCCATTCAGATCATCTCCAAGTTAAAGATGCATAAAGATCCGAGTGTCACTGAGAATGTTGACGATATCTGCAACAGAATATTTGAACTGGTGGATAAAAATAAAGACAGTAAGTTCTGAGTTGATTGTAGAACTACGTGCCCACATTAGTACAGCGTCAACACGAATCCTGCTGCTCAATGTTCTCGTGCTGCTAATATTGTAATTTGGTGAATATAAATTGTTACGATACACATTTAAATGCAGATTCTGCAGTTTGAATGTTATAAAATTCATAGTGCGACTGACTTTTCACCTTGTGCATCATTCTGTTCTTCTTCTGAATCTTCTAGGTCAGATTTCTTTGGAGGAATTTATCGAGGGGGCTGAAAAGGACCCCTGGGTGATGGATCAGCTCAAACTGGACATCGAGCCCTGTGGTTGGTTCATTGTACAGCAGGAAAAGAAAACCTGACTTCATGATATGATAAACTGTACATATGGACACTAAGTGATGATGATATAGCCTTGAGCGATTGGTCCTTATCTTGTTTACACACAGTAACATCAGAGACATTTTCTTACCAGGTTTGAGGTTCTATGATGATCAAAGCATCATGTTTTTTGATCTGAGCTTTGGGAAATGCCAAAACTGGACTGTCTGGAGATGCATCTTGAATCTTCCGTTAAATCATCCGTCTTACCAGGGTCTCTTTTTTGGGGAAGTTCATCTTCAACCAAGTGTGAGGACACAGACACAACTGTTGCATGAAGATCTCTGACTGCAATCTGACCCACCTAAACCACATGAAGACAAGCATTTTCCCATCTGGTATCTCTGTGGATCATCACGTTCACAAGTGATACACTTTCTAAGTGGATGCATGTTTATACCAATCATCTGACATTTCATCACTGACAAGACTCACTCTATTACAACACACACCTAATTTTTATTTTCTGTTATGTGATATTGGTTTTCTGCAGGTTAATAAGTTTTCCCAACATGTTGGAACTATTTGTTTGTCTTTGTCACTTGTTCGTCTTGCCATTTACCATTTAAACTATCTCAGGAACAGTTTGACATTTTTGGGAAATATTCTTGTTTGATTTCTTTCTGACAGTTAGACAGGAAGGTGAATATCATGCACTCTTAGCTTTGCATAAAGACTGGAAACAGCTCACCTGGTTCAGTCCAAAAATTCAAAAATTCACCAGTCAATTTATTTATAAAGCACATTTAAAAACAACATACATTGACCAAAGTACTTTACAGAGACTGAGAAAGACATAATTTTGAGGATCAAGAGGAAAATTACTAAAGCATAGAATGGAATAAATACATTTGGATAAAATCCCCATAACATGCATTGTACAAAGACTCATTAAGTTATATAAAAATAAATAAAAACAGAGTGTGACCAGTCATGGCTAAAGAAAAGAGATGAGGCTTAAAGGACACTTTCACATTTTATCAAGTGTGTCTTAAAACAACAGTCAAGTGTCCATATGAGCAGTGAAAGAGGTTTTCCTCGCTGTAATCATTCCTCCTGTTCATACTGGATATTAAAAGATCCTTCAAATGTGCTTTCAATGGAAGTGATGGAGGATAAAATCCACAGTGTGTCCACACAGTCATTTAAAAGTTTATGTGAAGTTTATATGAGGCTTCAGCAGTCTGAGTTAGTCATATCAAGTGGATATCTGACACATTTACAGTCTTTTTAGCATCAAATTCCCTCTTTGTGTTTCCTCGGACAGTGTTTCCCTGTTGAGCTGCGGTGGAAGTATAGTAACAAAAAGAGGGACTTTGGCACTAAAAAGACTGTAATGTTGAAAGATATCTACTTGATTTGACTCATTTGGACGGCTGAAGCTTCATATTAGCTTTATTGGAGGTGGAATGAAGTATGAGGAGTTCAGAGATACAGTCTGGTGTCTGACCATGAAAAGCTTTAAAAACAAATGGATGATGGATGTTTTTAGCTTTCTCCTTGTCCCAGTCGATATGCTAAACTAAGCTAACTGGCTGTACCTTCTTATTTAATGGACGGATGTGAGAGTGGTATCGACCTTCTCATCTAACTCTCTGCAGGAATTTTAAAAAGTGTTTCGCCCAAAATATCAAACTGTTCCTTTAAAGTTCAAACATTTAAGAGACGAGATCACACAATGGCAGGCTAACTTCCTCCACCAAAACAGGTTTTAGAAAAAAGCAATGTTAGGATTTTTTTTGCCTTTTTTCTTCGTATGCACTGCAACATACTGTAAGAACATCAGTGTTTTATAAATTAGCCCACACAGATACACAGATAAGAAATTGGGACTAAATAATCACAATCATTTGACAAGTACAATTTGGCCAAATTTTCAACATCTCAAAAATGTATTGATAGTTTTTTGGGGGGTTGTTTCATATGCTTTAAGACATTATGAAACAGAAATTTCTCAAACTTTTATTCAATATGTTTCCAAACTTGAGCCACCACTAGATTGGCCTATAGTGACATTTCAGCAGGTCACTGTAGAGTCGATACAGAGGTCAGCGCATCTGTATAAATCACAAAGTCACAGTGTTACCGTTGTTTTCTTTTTTATCACTGCGTGCCTGGTTTAAAACCCAGCAAACATTTTTGTTCCTGCAGCTTTTTTATTTTTTTTAACTGCAGTAATAAAGTACACAGATGCAGGAGAGGATGATAACAGGAAGGTGTGTACATGTGAATATGGAAAGTGAGAGAAATTAATTGATCACATATATAAGCTGTTGTTGTAATTTGGTAGCTTTTGTTTTTCTTTCTTTCTATTGTTCCCCTTTTTGTCAACTGTTGTTATATTGTAAATATTGTAAATAATGCAATATCCTCAACATCATACTTAAATTGAAAATAAACAAAAGATCATACCAGTGTGTGTTTACTTCATATTCTATTTTATTATTCTGGAACCAATTTTATTTCTAAAGCAGTCTGTTGAGTTATGTTATGTGTTCCCTACATCGTCTCGACTATTGCATTTATCACATACAAGACTGCATGAAGCACATAACAAGTTGTCATCTCTTCATATTCAAACACGCTTTGTTATTCAGAGTCAACACAACTCTCACCTACTGGGAGCTTTTACTACACTATGGACTTAGCCCGACTTACTATTCTTAGACTTAAGGCTCTTTACCTACCTTTGGCTTTACAGTGACACCAATGCCCCTGACAGAGACACCAATGCCCCTGAACCCCCCCCCCCCCCCAACACACACATACACACATACACACATACACACACACACACACACACACACACACACACACACACACACACACAAAAACACACATATTTGAATGTTTTAGCCCTTTTACATCTTTAACATTACATCTTTTACATTTTAAATTTAGGAAACAGGAAACAACTGGCTTTGATGTCTTCCTATGTGGTGTGAAAATCAAATTGCAAAGACTTGTCGGTGATACATCATGTTTGCTTGTATTGTTGTCAAACTTGTTTTGTTTTGCAGTTGTACATACAGACATTTTTGAAAAGACTGAATAATATGTTGAGGAGTTATTTTCCACTGCAGGTCATTCAGGCAAAGAGCCTTAATGGCTAAGATTAGTAAAACAAGCTAAATCCATACAGTGAAAGGTTGCAGGTGACTGGTGCGTTGAGGTGACAGCGACTATATGCGCCTGTGCACCACCAGCCACCCCCAAGCTTTATTCAGTCAACCAGCCTAATATTTTTACATTTTTCAATGGGCAAACATTGCTAAGTTTGTTTAAGAGTTTTTAATAAGTAAAATGTTGCAACAGTATATAACAAAATCTAAAAAATCAACTTTATTTTAGTCCCTGCTGCCCAATACACTTGGAAAAATGGTCAACTGCTCTGGGGCCACAGGCCCTGAGGGGCCCCAAAGGCCCCAGGTTCACAGTGTGTTGTTTGACATTTGTTTGTCAAAATAGTTGGCGATTAATTTAATAGTTGGCAACTAATTGATTATTCGACTGGAGTGGCCCGGAAGAGGCTGTCCAGATGAAACGGAAGTGGTAGCAGGTGATTATCTTGGTGTGTGTTTCCTCTCTTCTATTTGACGGGACAACAGGCCTCTTCTGGAGGAAAATCATATGATGAACTAAAAGTGGACTTCACTTCTGCATAGCTCTACTTGTACAGGCATAACCATGACCTTCAGGCACATTATTTAGCGTTGTTAAAGATAATTACACAGATGTATAGATCGGTCTCCTCCCGGAGCTGTCAATGAGTGACCGAACCGCGCATGCGCACGTTCCTCCCAGTTGTCTGTTGACAAACGTGACCAAAGCCTATCTCTGTCCCGTCTGGTCACCAAGTGGAATAAAATGTAATTTCACAGGATTTGTCGACGTAGCGAAGTTTCAGGTGGATTCTTCATGAAGTTGTGAATCCGGTAAGCACTTAAAATTAATATTTTACCGGCTGCGAGCTGCTTGACAGCGCAAATATATCAACTGATGTAGTTCAATGCTAGCTAAATTAGCATGTAGCGACATACATAGCTGACAAGATAAAGTTAGCTAGCTGGATTAACGTTAGCTATAAATGGTATTTGATTAATTAAATAGCTGTTCGACTTGCCGACGCCCACCCCAACCCCTGAGGCCTTCTGCCGGGTAGAAATGTGAAGCCTTTGCGGTTGAAATGATCCATTAGAAATACGGTTAATAAGTTATAGCATTCGGAAATGCAAGCTAGTAATTTAGCTAATGTCAACACCTCAGCTAACTACCTGCGGACAACTTTTAATGACGTTAGACTGGTATCAATATTGTGTTTTAATTTGAGTTTTCGCCAGCTTAGTCAGCAGTGCATCATGCGCTTTAGGTTTCTTGAAAGCATCGATTATCTTCAGCTGAATGATCAGCTTCAGATCGCCTGCTGTCTGCCGTGTGTTCTTATGTTTCTCTGTCTTTTTAATCTCTCTATCTCATTATTTCTGCAGAGTACAGACGTTGATAATAAAATGATAACAAAGTCACAACTAGGAGACTGTTTGTGCGTCATATTTTGCATCATCGTTTTGCCCATTGCTCAGCAAAAGCAAATAAATAGTGTGATTGTGTAGATAAATTGCATAAAGCTTGGTAAACACACTAACTGAGGAAAGACACCAGATAGCCACAGAGACACTCAGGACAATAAAGTGTAGCCTGCTGTGGTATGCGTGAGAGAACCAGTCTGACCTGATTTTCTCCTGCGTCACGTGGGTCGAGCTGAATGAATTTGGCTGATCCAGCTCCCTGGCAGTGTGTTCAATGTTGTACCAGGCCTCAAGTCGTGGCCAGTTTAATCTCCTGCGGAGGTTGCTTACAACAAAAAATCAAGTGACACACCTTTCTGTTTCAAACAAGGTTCTGCCTTTCTGATGATGAAATACAGCAACCAGCAGCTGAGAGGAAAACGCCTTTATGATTATATTTCCGTTTGGCCTTCATCCCAGCAATCACCTGTCTGACTTGGCCTACAACTGGCCTGCTTTGTCAGTTTGCCTAATGAATGAATGAATGAATCAATCAGTCAAATGTAATTCAAAGTGCTTTACAAGTGATTAACAAACGTGAATATGGATTTGCAGACTAATGCACACCAAGATAAGTGAAAAGATGGGTAGTTAAGATCATAAAAGATAGTACAGGCAATAAGAATAATCTAATAATTATAATAATAAATAAAAGAGGAAAATAAGAAAACACTACCAATAAGCTCGTCTAATGATGAAGGAATGATTAACTGGCCGGACAGCGTTAGACTATTATCTGCTATTCTAGGATGCTCATAAATATTTTAAGGCAGCAACTCAGTGAGATCGTCGTCTTGTGTTGCCTGCAACACTATGAGGCCTGACTTGTTCGCTCATTTACTCTTTCTTTCAGCAGTCATGCTCTTTGAAGGATCAACCATCACCTGTATTATTTCATGCAAAACATAAGATTATGCTAGTAGGTGCAGTTGTTTATTTCTGGTTAACCATTATATTTTCAGGGTGCGTCGCTCTAAACCTTCTAAACATTATTTGACATATAAGTTTGCAGCAGAAATGGAAGCATTTAGAGAGAATCTCATTAAATACGTTTGATACATTTTAACCTGAAACAGGATGTTGGAGTTGACATCATGGGAGTATCATTTTAATGCAAATCAATGGATTAGTGTTTCTAAAGTATTTTAACTTGACAGGAGCAGCAGAACTGTTAAAAGGTCTGTGTTGGTTTTATTGGTTGGAATAACTGACTAGTCATGCTGTCACCATGACGTGGCAGGAAATGAAGACAGAGGCAGGTCTGATGAACTGGGTGGGAAATTAGCACCAACCACCTGCCAAATACTGGTAAAATATAAGAGTGGCTAATAGATTTCAGACACTAAATAAGGATTTTCTGTTGAGTGGCTGGTGAATTTGAACATTTATCTGTCAGTGGCTGGTAGATGTTCACATTTTAAAGAGTTAATATTTCCACCCTGCTGATGAATAATGAATACTGATTTGTTTTAGTAAAAAGATTTCCAAAACCCTAAACTGGAGAATCCAACAGCAGCAATACTGAATAATGTATTTACTCTGTGTGTGTGTGTGTGTGTGTGTGTGTGTGTGTGTGCGTGCGTGCTTTAGGTCTAATCTGAAACCATGCTGAAATGGCTGTCCGGTGAGGAGGGAGAGCCTGGGTCTGGAGTAAGTACTCATGTGCCTATGTTTCATTACTTGAATGGTCACATTGTAATCAGTGTCAGGTGATGTTGTGGCCCCTCTTTTCAGCAGTTACTTATCCAACAACTACACATTTACATCAGAAAGATATTATATTTTGTGCATGAGTGGCAGGTCTCACTGGCTGATTCTGAAACTGAACAAGAAACAGTAGCGTTTGTCTGAATTTAACACTAACTGTTGCTATACTTATAGCTGCATCTGACAGTTATTTACATTATTGGTTAATCTCTCATCAAACGTCTTGTTTTTCTGATCAACATCCTAACCTCCTCCCCACACAACAAACCTCAAAGTCAATCAATTTACTACAACATAAGACAACAAGAAGCAGCACATTCTTGCATTTGAACCACATAATATTTGGCATTTTTGCTTGAAAATAACTCGACGATCAATTGATTATCAAAATATTTGCTGGTTCATTTTCTCTCGATCGATTCGTACATCAGTAACCAGAACATTGAACTCTGCAGAAGTACTGAATGTTTTGTCCATCATCGTTCTTTTGTCTCAAGATCAGCTAAAAATAAATAAATGCCGGAGTGACAATGGATCTTAGTCATTATCGACAAGCCGTTTCCATGAGTCATTTCATGTTATCTTGTGCGGTCTTGTTATTAGCGATAGAACTGACTCAGAGGAAACCCAGCAAAAGCTCTGCAGCCTGTTTCATGTCCAGATAGACTGGAATTAGGTAGACTGCTGAGCACAGGGCTTTAACGAGACAATCACACTTCCTGTGAGGGGGAACCACTGCTCCAGCTTAAATCCCCCTGCATCCCCATCCACATTTACTCTGCAGCCTTTGTGCTTATCTCCATATTATTACTTACTAGGAATTCAGTGATTGATAAAAATCGCTCAAATGATTCAAAACTGTTAACTGTTGCACTTCATAAACACTCATCTGCTAATCTGAGGTTGCACAAGAGATACATCTCTCATCTTTTGACTCATCTTCTAGACACAAATACGTCTGGTAACATTTATCTAAATCATATTCTTTTGAATTTCTCTCCAATTCATCTCTCTTGTTGCAGTGGAGCCATCTGATACACTAGTTTGCTATTGCAACTTATACCGACTTTATTAAATAGATTGTGCATCGGCCACACATAACAGTGTTTCCCAACAATCCCAGAATGCAACCTAAAATATCTTGTTTTGTCCCGACTAACAGTCCACAACCCAAAGATACTCAGGTTACCATCATAGAGGACTAAAATATTCACATTTAAGAAGCTGGAGCCAGAGAATGTTGTCAAGCATAAAGTGATTAATTGATTATCAAAATAGTTGGCGATTAATTGTCTGTCAATCAATAAATTGTTGCAGCTTTAAAACACAGTTTGTAAACATCTACCACCATATAGTTAAAATGTCCATAAGCCTATTTACTGAATGTTTGGAACATCTCAACTCTAGGCCACAAATTATTATCTTTGTTTTATGCACAGTATAACAAACTTTAATAACACACTTATTGCAACACCAGGTGGAGTTCAGCACTTGAACTATAATAACTAGTTCAACTGTCATTTGACCCAAAACTACAGTCTACTGGAGAAAGAAACACGTTTTTGATATCTCCTGCTAGTCAGGTTGTGTATCTTGCAGCATTGAAAACCAAAGGCAGCATTTCTTCTTGTTCTCAAGTCCTCCATCTCCTCCGTTCCCTCCGCAGGGCCCAGGCTCTCCCCGTGGTGCAGGTGGAGGTGGAGAGCTTGCTGTAGCGGAAATGGCCGAGCGGCTGGCCCAAACCGAGCAGCTCGTCAGTCAGCTGAAGGAGATGATCCGGGAGAAGGATGCAACGCTTCGCACCAAAGATGAACAACTAAAGGTGAGGACAACTTCTACCTCATCTTCACAAACGTTGTCTCAGATTTATGTATAAATACCAAAATAAATGAAACAACCACATTATGTGCTCTGTTGAAGAAGTCAGCGTCAACATATTAAACATGTTAAATCACATGATGAATGTCTGTTGGCTCCATGAAATCAACATTGAAGCCAAACTTTAAATACATTTTTGTACAACTTGCAATATATCAGTATTCAGATGGATTTTGAAGCAACCTCATCGTACAGTATTCATGTTAATAACAGATCTCTTGTGGCAACGAGGGGCCTCGTTTCATTTGAGACAACTTCAATGATGACCTGAACCATTTGTCATCAGTATTTGCACGTTCCCTAATTAAGAGAACGCTCTTTATGACTCCATTTGCCAAAATATTAATATTAAAACAAAAACATGAACTGCAGCTACACTGAAGTCAAGCACAGTGATCTTAATTACTTCAGTCACTGTGTATTTATAATACTGATAGGATCATTCAGTGTGTCATGAAGTGTGATATTATAACATCATCTCTCTACTACTACATCCAATAGTGCATGCTCTACAGTCTATGAGGTTAAAGTGCATAATACTACAGAGTCAAACGTGGTCACATGAGTGATTCTGAAATAGTTTGTAACTCTGATCTGGTTAACTATTAAACCGTCAAGTCAAAGTCGACTGTACAGTATTAAAGACAGGAATGTGAGATTAGAGTTCAGCTATGGCACAGCAAATGTTTGGTTTAGAAGCCATAAATATCTCAGGAGAGTGTAAACAGACACACTGACTCTGCTACAAGCCAGTATCACACCACTAGTCACATCTCACACTCCCAGAGTCCTCTTTTTGGCAGCATCTCTGCTAATTTTCCAATATGGACTCCTCTGCATGAATTGTGCTGTAGCCGATAACTAACTAACTGTAACCAAACACTAAACTGACATTATATCAGACTGGAGGTAAAGAGAGTAATTGTCTGTGACTCAGGCGGAGAAGGAGACGTGTGAGACCAAACTGTCAAAGCTGCGTCTCCAGAACAAGGCCAAGGTGACCTCTCTCACCACACAGCTGGAGGAGCTGAAGAAACAGCGGGGAGGTCAGGATACTCCAACACACGGCAAGAAGGTATCAGCACACGAACACACACACACGTCCATCTTTATGTCTTTAATCAAGTAAAATACCTACAATGAATACATGAAATCCTTAAACCTCTCGACTTATCTCATTTTAATCCTCGTTCTGGCTCAGACTAAAGCTGCAGTCAGCAGTTTACGACGAGGGGACACAAAGACTCCAATCCAAAGTCATTAAAACAGATGTAAAATCTATTTAGTGTTTCATCTAAATTGTTATAGCCATCATGTTAGCAAACATTTGCCTACTTACACAACCAGCATAAACAGATAAAATACATATAAATGTCTCATTGGAGTTGTTTTCTGGCCGTCTGGTAAATGTAATCCAATATTCCTGAGAAAAAACATCTAAACTTGCTAATCTCTCAACTTTATTCATCTGCTACTAGCATAAGTTAGCTCTGTGCTGTTTCATGATGAGCAGGCTGCTTACACTCGTGAGCATGTTTGTTGAAAATAGGTTTTATGAGTTAATGAGAGTTGTGAACATCAAGCCTGTTATTGTGTAATATTGCTTTAACTTATTTCCACTGTGTTACAACCGGCCTTAAAACTGCATTCATTAAATAAATCAAGTTGATGTATTGCCCATCCACGTCTCACAGCCAAGTCAGCCGTGCTGTTTGATTTAATAGTGTGTTGTCTCTTTGTTGCCCTGTAGGGGGCGTCAGAGGGAGGAGAACAAGCCAATCGGGGCAAAATCGTCTTGCTAAAGAAGAAGGTGGAGGAACTGGAACAGCAGCTTGCACAAAGACAGGATGAACTGGAAAACAAGGTAAAGTATCTTTCATTCCTCTCATTAACACATATATGAACTGTTTTAATAATAATATTTTAATAAGAATTCTGCTTTATTATGATTACTCATTAATCTTTGGTAATAAAATAAATTTGTTAATTTAAATTGATAGAAAACAGCCGTTTACTCTAATAAAAAATCCAACTGCATGAATTAAAACTTGCTTTAAATGTTCAGATGTTTAAACGAAGCTCTGAAACATGTAAGTCAACATCATGAGTATGATTGTGATGTGGTGAATAGTTCGTCTCCGTCTCTGGGAATGGTGTTTAAAACAAACATTGCTCTGATGGTCTGTTCAGTGTGCAGCACTTAAACTGCCTTCAAGTCAACACAGTGTCATTTGAAAGCACACAGAACTTTATTAATCTCGCTGCATTAACAGCAGCGTTGAACCTTTTAAACTGCAGCGACGCCTCCCTCTGTTTGTTCTCATCGTTAGAAAATGCACAGATAACAAGTTTAAACATTCTCTCTGTTTGAGTAAGTAACCGCCTCAGGTGACCAGCTCGTATTTTCAAAGGTTTAAAAGACATTTGCTCATTTCTTAAACTAAAAGCATCCCCTTGTTTTCCTTTTTTAGAGGAAGGAGGTGGAGGCACAGCGGCTGCGAGGTGAGGAGATGGACGTCATGCTCATAGAGAAGGACAAGAAGCTCGGAGAAAAGGAGGCCTACATCGTCCACCTGCAGACAGCGCTGGCAGGAGATCAGCCCGTCACACCTGCACCTCAACAACAGGTCATACGAGTCAATCACATCTTTAGAGATAGACTGAAGAAATAAGAAAAGTAGATGACAGTATTCCCAGGCATTCAGACATTCAACTCAAGAGGCAATAATATGTTTTTTGCATACCTCCCTCTCTCTGAGACACCTTGAATCCAGTCTTTGATGCTCAGTGCTGTCATATCTCCTCAGGTGACAGAGGACAGCCGAGCGATGCAGGAGCTCCAGCTGCTGGTGCAGAGCCTGACCAGGAAGGTGGGAGAAGCAGACGAGCGCTACAGTTTACTCCAGGAGCAGACAGACAGCCTGAAGGAGCTGCTGGACACAGAGAAGGAGCAGTACAGTCAGAAAGAGAGCATGTACAAGCAAAACGTAGGTTGTTGTTGTTGTTACACTGGCATCTATCAGTGGAGCAATGATGTTATACTGCTGTATTTCTCCTGAGAACATTTTCAAAACACAGAGTAGCTCTTTTACATAATGATGCATCCTGTGTTTTTTTTTTTTTAGATCCAAACATTCAAAGACATCATTCTCCAGAAAGATAACCAGCTGATGGAAATCAACCAGATGCACGAACAGGAGCTCTTCAAGCTAGCAGCGAAGTCTGATGCCAGCGCTGATTTAGAGCAGGTAATGACAACACTCATCTCTAAATAAAATGGTGTGGAAACACTCAACTGCTGTTGTTTAACAGAACCCTCTGTCTCCTCTTTGTCATGTTGTTGTTGTTGTAAAAGTGTGTGTGTGACTGTTACTGCATTGCTTCTCTAACGGTAAACACATCTTTTTCTTTTTTCCTCCTCAGCTTTTGAAGGCTCTAAAACAGAAGCTTCATGAGAAGGAGGAGGTGCTGTTGGGTAAAACCCAGGTCATCGATGTTCTCCAGGGCGAGGTTGACGGCAGGGACAAGCAGATAAAGGTCAGGAAAGATATCTGTTTACTTCTCTCTGCACCTTAAATGTTTCTTTCCAGCTGTTTGTTATGATGTGCTTTTAATGATGCCTACTTACAGTATTTAGCCGCTTTTAAACCTATCTATAACACTTTCTCCATCCTCCCCTGCAGGAGCTAACAGAGCGTCTGCGTCGGCTACAAGTTGAGCGAGAGAGCCTGGAATCCAAGATGGAGGCAGAGAAGCACGTGATGCGAGCGCAACTTCGTGACCTGATGGAGAAACAGCAGGCGGAGGTGCGTCGAATCACTGAGCAGCATCAGGCACAGATGGCCCAAACCCAGCAGGATCTCCTGGGGCAGCTGGAGGAGCTGAGGAGGACCTCAGTCGCAGCTCCGCCTGTCAGTCAGGAGGCTTCAGGAAGTGGAACCACACCCGCTGATTCAGCCTCTATCCAAAGGATAGCTGAGCTGGAAGGTAGGTTGTTCTCTTACATTAGTTTTCCTTTGCGTTATTTTGCTCTTAAAATGGAAGAACTATGATTGCATTGATTGTTTTTAATGAGCCAGCCAGAAAAGTTAAAAATGATTACTATTTATAGTGATTGTCATAGTGATTCTGGATGTTTTAGTTTTTTATTTTTTTTATTTCATTACTTTATTTGTCAGGGATAGTGCATATTAATAACACTTCACAAAATATACCAGATTCGGCCAGAAAGGCTCATTTTCATGTGTAGTCCCTGGGCAGGCAAAAAGTTGGAAGCACAAATGTTATGAATAAAAATATTGAAAATACAATCAACAATAAAAGCATATACAGATACAAACAGAGCCTGCACTACATGGAGACAAGAGAGACAGCTCTTGAGACACATAAGATCAACAATAGCATAACAACAATCAACAAATCAACAAATAGGATGACGGCACAACACAATGTCAGGACTGATGAAGTGTGGAGATTACGTACAAAGCCTATGATTAACAAGAGCAGCTCTACACTAAGCATAATAATGACAAGTAAGACAACAAACAACATAAAAACACCTCACTGCTCTAGTGTTGACAGGTGTGATTTCTAATTAACGTTGTGGTGAATGAATGGTAGTTGGCAGAGTTTCTTATGTGTTGCGGTAAGTTGTTCCAATCCTGAGAGGCTCTGACAGGAAAAGCAGATCGGCCTAAACTACTTTTTCTTGGAATAAGACCATCTCCTCTAGTTGTTGCTCCAGTAGTTTGGCTTGTTTTTAATGTGATGTAAGTACAGAGTGGTGGAGGAGCCACCATGTTTTCCCAGCTTAATAGGTTGTGCTTTTTGAAATTATTGCAATGACGGTATCCTTGTGGCTTCTTGTCGAGGGTTTTTATTGTTTGTACAGGCTGTAGTGTAGTCTTACTGATGAGTTCCCGACAGACAGTACATGATGTGTGGGAGGATCATTGTGCTCATGAATATTTTAGCTGCAGAAGTGGTCATGCAGCTCCTTGTGAATTTGAAAGTGGTTAGATTGAGTCTAACATTCCTTGCAAGTCTTTTTACATGAGACGTGAAAGACAGATTAGAGTCAACGGTGATGCCAAGGTATTTAAACTCAGACACAATCTGTAGTTTTTTCCAGAGACTATTATATCTGGATGAGGTGTTGATTTTGGTCTTTTTTGTGAAGAACAAGCTGACTGATTTTGTATTGTTGAGCTGAAGGCAGATTGAATTAACCACATGGTAACTTGTACCATAACAGCGGACAGCTTCGATGCAGCTTCGCCATGCACATAGACAAGCGTATCATCTGCGTACATTTGAACGTTAACGTGTCTTTTTGTTTGTTGAATATCACCGTTTCATCAGACTTTTCTCTCTTCGTTTGCAGCCCAAGCAAAGCAAAAAACAGAAGAAGCCAGCAGATCAGAAGCCAAGTTCCTGAAGATGAAAGCCTGGTCTAAATCACGAATCAGACAGTTGGAGGACGAGTTGAAGAAAAGCCAGGTCAGATGTTTATTATGTAATTTTTTATTGATGCGCCGTTATTTTTTCCTAATTTGTAATTCACCCAAGTGGGAAATTTACATACAAGATTGGAAAAACATGTATTGATTTGTTATCCCCTGTCAAATATTAATATGGCATCAATCATTTTAACCTATTTTTTAAACAAATACAAACTATAGAGATTAAAACATATCTAAAGGCAAGAAGGAACTCTTGGTAAAAATGAGATGTTTACCTTCTTTTGTCTTCTTAAGGCTGGAGTTGCCCCCCCAGACCTGACTGCCCTGCGGAGTCGTATCACAGCACTGGAGGAGGAGCGAGAAGAAAACCTCTGGAAAGTGGAGCAATATGAGGAACTCAAAGCAAAGAACGGTACCAAAATAATTAAACATACGTGGCTGCTACTTTTGTGTAGCTGAAACACCAGCAGACCATATTTTCTTCATACATTTTACTCACGCACTGAATATATCTCTGTTTATCTCTGTTTTTCACTGCTAGACATGCTGGAGGCCAAGCTGGTGGTGTATGAGGAGCAACAGAGGACACTACAAGCAGACCTGGAGCAGTTCACCAAGAGGGCCGCCTCTCAGGTTAGGGATCCAGGTTTTTTATAGTCTCCTTCTTTTGGTGCACAGTTAATGAGACGCTATGTTGTAAACCTGCTCATTGTCTCCCGTCTCTCCCTGCTCCTTCTGGCCACAGGCGAGTGAGTCAGGCAGCGCTGATGACACTCAGAGCCAGGTCCTGGAGTGGCAGGAGATGGTCGCTGAGGCGGTCAGCGCCAGGGACCGGGCCAGGGAGGAGAAGGCCGCCATGGTCCTCCGCATCAGCCACATGGAGGAGGAAAGAGAGGGTAAGGCCTTTGCTAGAGGATGACACAAACACCATGTAAACTGACTGAATGAAATCAACATTTGGGTAACACCGCAACGTAGAAGAGGAGTTACTATCAGGGTCAGAAGTCGCTTATATTGTTTAGAGGAAAAAAAAAACACAAGGATGTTAGTATTTATTAAACGTGCACAAACTTGCCTAATGCACACCTAATCTGCTTAGAAAACCCCACACACTAAACTAAGAATGCACAGCGAGTGCAGAACGCAGGAAGGGCCAGAGATCTTCGAGGAAGACCATTAGTGGTCGAAACATCATGTCCATTTAGAGTTAAAGAGGAACGGGGAACGAGATAGCAGAGTGTGGGTACTTCTTTGTTGTTTTGTGCATCAGTCATCAACAAATTAGCTAAGAGGGATACATCTCAATAATTTAGAATATATCTATTTATTATTATGAATTAGTTACTCTTTAAGTTCATGTGGAAGTTGCAGTCCTTCCTTCTGTAAAATACATGTAGACAATTACCTGCGTTAATATAAATAATTATTAAGAATTCAACATTACAGCTGCATGCAATAAAGAAATGACAACACTTCTGCACATCCACTATTATGGACACACAAAATGACACAGGTAGTCACCATGCAGGGGAACCCTGTTAGCTATAACTTTGTGTTATCATTTTGTCAGTTTAAATACAAGCTCATGGATCCTCATGGACAGTTTAAAAATTACATGCTGTACAATCATTTCTGTTTCTGTACAACACTGATAAAGGAGCACTAAGCTACCACAACATATCCCAGTGGTCAGACACTTCTGGAAGAAGTGAGTCAAGTGGAATTTTTCTTATACATTTTCCAGGATGTTTGGCTGTTTAGGATTGGTGTGCAGTGCCCGTGACTGTTAGTCACCCCGTTGATTTCAGTGCAGTTCCACACTACCGAACAGTACGAGTGGACAGACAGAAACCGTCCCAAACAGAAGCAGAACACGGTTCATCTTAAATATACCCAGTTGGCATTTTAGCAGGTGCATCTAGCTTAAACTAATGTAACAGCCCTGCAGTAAATCATACCTTCATGAGTCTTATGAAATCCAGTTTTTCTTTGGTCATTTTGGAGGCTACGTTATGTTCACCCTTGTTTTACACTTCAATGCTTGTATATTGAATATCCGGCGGCTCCCGTGCTCCAGTGTAGCAGCTCCGTAGGATCCTGCACGCAGCGTGTTGTGCACTGGCCAGGCGCCCAGCCCTCATAACAGAGCCGGGCTCGGGGTGAGCTGACCGAGGGTCGGTGCTGACGCTCGGTAGTTAAAAACACGTCTGTATGAATATGTTGTCTCGGTATGTTTAAACTCTCCCGGGTCACTGATTGGCTGAGCAGGCTGCCATTTAACCTGCGAGGTAAAGTCGTTTTCCACCAGTCATACAGTCTAAAGTGGCGTCCAGGTTTAAGGGGACTTGGCTGTTTTCTGTGTTTGTCAGACACTGCTGCTCCACACATATCAGACTAATATACTTTGATTTTCACAACAACAACAAAAACAGGCGCTTATGCCACATAGACGACATAACGCGCTGTTGAGCCGTCCTGAATCACTGCAGGGGAAATTCCTTCACCGCGACAGCCCTGGTGGAGCTGTTGAAAGTGTATTATGTTACACTGAGAGGTGTTTATTATATTTACTCTACTCTCACTGACATAAACAAGGCAGACAAAATGCTAGAAACACTTATATATAACTCAGCTCATATCATAACACCTTTTATTTTGTCCCAACATTGCACCACCATGTTTTGTAAGAGCGATTTATAGTTTGTGTTTTACTGTTTTTACCACGTGTCCTCTGTTGTCTGACTGAACATTACTTTCTTTTTCTTTATTTTTTTCCCCCCCTCCCTGTCCTCACCGTCGTTAATGGGGAGCATTTGTTTGACCCTGCGCTGCCTCCCATCTCATGGACCTCCGCCCCCCCCCACACACACCCCCACTCTCCCTCTCCAGCCCCTGCTCCAGGGATGGGAGCAGCCACACAGAACAGTTTCCCATCAGTTTTGTGCATGCAGGCTCCTCCACACCTCCCTGTGCATCTCTCGCTCACTGTACTGCCTGTAGTTTCCCTAAAGTTTGCCTTTTCTGGGGTGAGCCACAGGCAGTACAGTGGCGGGCTGCACATTTGAGTCTGCCATTTTGTTTCTCCTTCCTCTCCCCCCCCCCCTCCTCCTCCCCTTTTCCCAGTATCGTTCTTTTCCATTCCTTCACCCCTTCCTGTTTTTCTGTCCTACAGTTTCTTCTTACCGTTCTGTGATTTCTGGTGTGGCCACACTAAAACATTTTGGAATAATACATCAAATATAATCAAACAACATCCTTTTTCTTCTGTGGTGGGACAGTTGTATTTGCACTAACCCTGGGAAGAGGACTAAGATGCTACATACATGCACCACTGAAATAGTTCAGAAGGTCGGTGTATTGAATATAGGGCTGCAACTAACGATTATTCCCATTATCATTTCTTTGAATGTCTTGTTTTGTCTGATCAGCAGTTCACAATCCAAAGATATTCAGTTTAGAATCATGTATGACACATTTGACAAGCTGCAACCAGCAAATTGTTGGCATTTTTCCTTAAAAAGATGACTAAAACAATCATTTTATTATCAAAATAGTTGTTGGATAATTTTCCCTCGACAGACTAATCAATTAATTGACCAATCATTGCAGCTCTAATTTAATATCATTCACAAGAAGTGATCTTATTCATTAGACGAGACTGCTCTTATAATGATCTGTGACTGACTTTAACTTCAGGATATACAAGCAAATTAAACGTATGGTATTTGGAATATTTTAGGAGAGTTTGCTGATAGGAAATAGACATGACAAGTACAACACAATCAAATCTTTTATTACCTGAACAAATTATAATCATCCCTCTGGACATCCAGCTGTTCCATTAAAAACTAAAGTCCTGCTTAAAATAAATCTGCTAACGGTCCCTTTTACATGAATTGTGATTGTTGATTTTTATCTCTGTGCCACTGACTGTTAAACTGAATCACTGAGGTGGAGGAGCAATTAATGATCCCAGCGTGAATAATGAGACTCAAAGCCTTCACGGTAATTCGATGAAAGACTACCGCAGTTAATTTGGTGCCAGACTTTTTATCGAGCGGTGTGTCTCACTTTGCTGCCTCTGATGCTGACAGAAACCTTTCTAGAAACATCACGTCTACTAAGTAGAGGTGGTTCTTTTTTTTTTGCCTTTTGCTTTCAATCCAATCATTCCTAAGTATCATTTTTTTTGGGGTGATTTAACTCAGGTGGAGGAACTATGTGAACACTTGCTTATGTTGTCGGTGTTGACTACAAGTGCTGCTGGAAATACTGTAATTACCGGTTTATTGCTCGTCTGATACACAAGTTGCTCTGATGTGGCTTTTATGGCGACAACAGCATGCAGGTGTTTCATTGAGTCGAGCTTGTTCGTTGCCTTTAAACGTTATCCGAGGGCGTGCTGACTGCAACGTCACCAACATCAGCTTCTGCTTCTGTATTGCTGCTTTTATTATAACATATTATATGCATAGAGCCCATCTCTGCTTATGCCTGCTTCTACACTAAATCCACACTAACCCCTGCTTAACCCACTGATCTCTTGTTGTTTTTCTGCACCTCCCTTTGCTTTGAGCTACCCCCCCACCCCACCCATCCCCCCCATCCCTCTCCCTCCCCTACACATCAGCCTGTTATCACAAAACAGATGGGAACATGTTTTTTGTTCAGCCTAATCAATTTGGCATTACCCTGCTTGCATCCTGTCCTGCTAAATTAAAGTCCAAATAAAATTAAAAGCACTGAAAGAATCCCCCCCCCCCCCACCCCTCCCCTACCCCCCTCACATCTGTACCTGTCTGGTGTTTCTCTAAATAACCGTCTGGTCTCCTTAGTGAGGACACAGCGATGAAACATTGGCTTCAAGTGTGACTCATGAAAATGGCTCCACTCCTTCCTCCCACAGCCACTTTTACTCCCCCCCCCGTCTCCCACATGTTTGAATGCAGCCTGTTTTTTTTCCTTTGCAATGCAAATTAGGTGTGCATGGCTCTGACCAGAATGTTGCTTTTGAAAAAGTGTTTCTCAGGTCCACGTAGGCCTACCTTATGCAAACACAAAAAGTGGATACATATCTGGAGTAACTCTCTCTTCTTTCTCCATCCTTGTTTCACTCAGTCTCTGTCTCCATACTTTTCTCTCTCTCTCTCTCTCTCTCTCTCGCTGCCTCCACTGTTGGATGAAAATTGTTTTTTTCTATGTTACAAAAGTTTATTTGTGGTGTTGAAAGTGTCTCATCTGCCCTCTTCACCAAAAAACCACCAAACACCATCTGTGCCATCGCGCTTATCTACTCTTCCATCGCTGTCATTCTGTCTTCCAAAAAAAAAAAAAAAAATGTCTTTCTTCCACTCTGCCATCATTCCATTCTGTCCAACCCCTTATTTTATACCCTCCTCCCACCCATAAATACATCTCAATCCAACCCAACCTTCCCCTTTCCCTGTGGCACAAAACTGATTGAGGATGACTGGTTCTTTCCTGGCTGCTCCGATCCAGCACTGGCCACTCGGCAGCAGGAGTTGGAGGAGGAGCTGGCTCAATCTCGGGGGCTCGGCCAACAAAGGCCCAAGAAGCTGACGGCTCCGGCCCAACGAAGCCTGCAGGTAGGTGAACGGGTTGATATTGATGTGGTTTTTGCCAGGGGGTTACACCAGCATACGTCACACATTTGTTAAATGTTTTATATGTGCTGCGATGTTTCAAATGGCAAGGAACAGCATCTCCAAATGTGTGCAAAACTCCACGACTTAAAGTATTGTTGTTTGGAGTCAAACCAACAATGAACTCATCCTACTTACAAGTATTGTGTGTGCATCCAAAGCCTGATTTATCTTCTTCCTCTGTGCCGTAGACATCTGTTGTTGTCCTGAAACTATTAAAAACACATCAGTGAGCCACACTGCTGCACTGAGTGACGTTCTGTCGTTCCAGTTACTGTAGCTTGTGTCGAAATGGAAGCTTTACTAGCTTGTGCTACATATCACAACTCGACTGTGTTACTACATTATAAATTTCTCAAAGAACGTTAGTACAAAGTCAACCACAAGTTCAGTTACATGACAAACTGTTGAATTATTCCTTTAAATAAACGTGTTCTTTATAACCTGGCACTGCCCTGCTTCATATTAAATGTATCTGACTCGTAGGAGGACTTTGAGTTCGATGGGCAGGCCTCATTCCAGGACCCCCGCAGCACCTCAGAGAGCACGACCCCGATGGAGGGAGAGAACATGGGAGGTTGGTGGCCCGAGTACAGTACTCCCGACACAGGTGTGAGACCCGCTAGACAGTTTACACCGGCATGCACACGGTCATCTGCACATTTCTTCGGGAAACTTAAGTTGTTGTCTTTTGGGTTGATATTTTGCGGTTTTCACCATAACACTCCAAACTTATTTCATTGAGTTTTGGATTGTGGCTGTTTGTTGGTTTTTGTCTTTTATTTTTCCATCTAACCTGCCGATATTGTGAATGTAAGATGTGGGCTATATCTATATTGGTTCAATTGGGTTTTATATGTTAAAGGGATTAGCTTGGTTCAGCTTGCCTTCATTTCTTTATGTGGGTCACACAATGTAGCAAGCTGAATATAAACTCATCCTCAATTTATTAAAAACAACTCTGGGACAATTGATCTAATCCCATGGAGTAAAACATTCATACGTTGGTTTGCATTTTCATCAGTTTCCAGTTTTTTCTTTGGACACGTGCATGCTGGTTGAGCTGGCTAGTGTTTGATGGGATTGGTCCACTGAATGCACTGAACTTTTGTGAGATTATATAAATGTAGGTGGCAAGATACTCTCCATCTGTGGTAAGTTTTTTGTGTTTTTTTTATTGTTTGCATGTTCTGCTTCTTTTTCTTTATTTCCTCTCATCCTGTCTTGTGTTATTATAAGGTGCTGCTTGTCAAAAAAAACAAACAAATATAACAAAAATACATCAGCAATTCTTAAAAAAAAAAACAGAAAATAAATAAAAACTAAAAATACAAAAAAAAAAAAGGAAATTAGAATTGAGGAGTTTTAATTGGAAAACTGACTGATGTGATTTTTGGTCCCTTGCAGATAAACTGCATTTCACACTTTGTATAATTCTTCTGCTAATTAGTAGCTCATTCTCTAGTTAGATACACAGCAGGGCTGTCACTTTTTATCATAATCAAACTCTCAAGCTCGAGCTAACAGGTGTCTTGAGATTTCTTGTCACGATTTTTTTGATCACATTTATCCACAATTTTTCCATCTATGGCGTTGACTCTACAATACTTCTACACATGGTTCAGTTTCCTGATTATTCGCTGATCATGACGCTACTTAAACCATTTTGTGTTACCAAAATAAAACAACAGCACTCTAGTTTATCGATAGGGCAGCATTGCATGCAATAGATCAGAGTGATATTCCATTTTATGAACACTCCCTGCTGGAGTAAAAACACAGCCTGTTGCGCTTATACACCTTGGATTTATTATTTGGACACGTCATTACAGATCGAATATGACGTTTCTTCCCATGCTTTTGAATAAAACGTGACAGCCCTACAACAAAGAAATATTGTAAATTCACAAATCACTGTTCCCTTTAAGCCGCTGCAGGCCTTTATCTGAAACATCTGTAAAAGAAGAGTATGACATAACTCTGTTGTTCCACTGATTAAATTATTTGTGCATTAGTGTAAATGAATGCTATGGAAATGTCCCTTATGTTGAATTTATCATGTGAACTATTAGAGTATAGATGAAATTACCCCTCCTCACTGTCTTTATCTGTGACAGGCTTTTATATATTTATGTCAGACGATGTCCCCAACACCTGTTCTCCTTCCCGATGATTCCAGATGGTTTGCGGTCTGTCGTGGAGGAGCTGGAGCTGGAAAGGAACCACCTGCAGGAGCAGATCCTGAGCCTGGAGGAGCGCTGTCAAGATCTAGAGGATCGGCTGCAGCTGCAGGCCCGCATCGAGTCGCTACAGGTAACCTCATCCTACACAACCCCACCCAACCTCACACACTATCCCATAGCCCCTGGGTTAAGTCAAACCAGTATTTGTCCCGTTAAATATGATCTTATGCTAACACTGTAAAGAACTGATGAGTAAACGCTGAGTGATTTGCATGATTCCCCCTCCCTGAGGACTAGGATTTTGTAACAAACCCTTCTAACACAGGTGACGTTTGATGTAGATGAAGATGAGCAGCCATATTGGGTCTCTCAGGTGTGTTGGGTCTCTCATGTATGTGTGCGCTAGAGAGCACCTCTGGCGGTGACGGCTAATGGTGTGGCGTGTTTGTTTAATCTTGGACACTTGATGCTTTTTTAAATAATCTTTTTTAAGCAAGTGCGATGTTCTGTGGCAGACTCACTGGGTTGGTGAATTAAACTTCACTGCTGAACTTTGGAGCTGAAATCAAAGTTCACTTTTATCACATGAATGGGGAAAACAAATATGTGATAATAAGACATGTTTCTGATACTGACAATAATAATAATAAGAACAATAACAACTAATCTTCCATTAATGCTGTTCTCCAGCGGGTCTGCTGTCATCCCCGTCTGTGTGCAGTGAGAATTTCTTTATCCGTGTACTTTTAAGAATTTAATCTTTGCATATTGATCTTTCTGGGGTTTTTTTTGCCACTGCAGAATGAGTCAGAGAAACTACAGAGCCAACTCGCCAACGTCCGAAGTCAACAGAGCAGAGATGCAGAGAAGCATCAGCTACTGGTTAGCAGTCTCAATGAACAGCTCAAAGGGTAAGCAGTCAGTTTTGCTACAGCAGGGGTTCTCAACCGGTCTCACTCTGGGACCCACATGTTCCTACGGTCATTAAGTCACGACCCACTTTTATAGAATTCAGCGGCACAGCGGTATGGTTTTCAGCTTGTCCGCCGCTGATTGATCCAGCACCTCTCTTACCGTGTCCATGGCGGCAGGTAAAATAAGCTCTCCGGTTATTGTGTGGGGATTCTTGGCCTTTGCAATACGGCGAGCTACATGGTAAGATGTCGGAAGAGCAAGACGCTGTCAGACACGCTACATATCACACACTGGGGCTTTCTGTCCCTTTTTATCCTCAATGTACAAAAATCCACATTTTAAATACTTCCAGGTCATATTTGCGCTCCGCCATCTTGTCTCCGAACATCAACACAAACTTTAAGTGAACGTCAATCAAATGATGGTTACCATGGCTACGGCACGAGACTGCTTTTTTTTTTTTCAAAATAAAAGACAAGTCCAACATCAGATGCGCGTTAAATATTATTTATTTATTTATTTATGACCAGCTGTGTCCGCGACCCACCAAGGACGGGTCCGTGACCCAAAAGTGGGTTGTGACCCACCAGTTGAGAATCACTGCTCTACAGTATACAGTTTGAAAGATCATTTATAGATAGATAGGACACAGTTCTCTCTGATTGTAAAGTAATTATTTAACCGTTTTTCTATTAAGATTCTCATCATGGATTCTACTAAGTGTTTAAAAAACACAAATGGTAAAAACTTAATGGTGCCTTGTTTTATTAGTTATTCTGGGTAATTTCAGCAAATTTATTCAGCCGCTGAGTCAATTTTTGCTTCTTCTTCTCCTACAAAACTTCTTCACTCTTCAGTTTATGCCTCCATTATGGTTTATTAACAGATGATTGTAAAGCCAAACTTCCAAACAGTCAGATGCAAATGAATACAGCAGAAAAGATGCAAACAAGTCGCAAGTAGTTTATCTTCATTGCTGCCCTGTCGTGATCAAAACAGCTCATTGCATCGACGAGTCCTCAAAATACCATTCAAACATTCATCTAGCAGCAGCAACTGGCCAAATCTGAGGTTACTTCTTGGCTTCTTCTTTGACATCACTGACTTTTTCTTCGTAGGTTACGTTAAGACCAAGAGTTTTGTCCAAAATTGTGTGACAAAATAAAATAGAGAGTGCAAAGTTGATTTCTGTCAGATATTGCATTAGCCATCACTTTGAAGATGCTAAACGTATTTCACATTATCATAATTTCAGTGTTGTCCATATGTGTGTATATGGCTAATTTATTTTCAATGATTTCCTGTTTCAACCTTATTTAATTTTCATTTGAGTCTGTTCCATATATCTGACTTTTAACAAGCTGATGACAACATTAAAAACCCACAGATCACTTGTGTTTTGATATGTTAGAATATAACACGTGTTATCCCAGGATCACAGGTTCAGCATCATAGTTGAGCAGGAAATTATCAATGACAAACATGTAGTCTAAAACAAGAGTGCGTTCATTATTTACAATAGACTAAAATAGTTTTTATAGCGGTGTTGTTTCTGTAGTTCTCATTACTGCTGTAACAAAACTAGCACCAAAGACACAAATAGCACTTTTTTGGCCGCTGGCATCGTTGCATGCAGCCTGGTTTTCACTATTAGTATCTTTGAAGTGTTAAATTTTTAGCTGCTATGGTCTTTTTTTTTAGGCTGAGTGACACACAAGAGTGCCTGGAAAGCTCCCTCATTGAGAAGGAGAACACGTTGGCCAAGACGTCAGAGAAACTGGAGCTCATCAGCAGCCTCCGAGAATCTCTGAGCGAAAAAGAGATTCAGTACAAAGAGACATCTGAGAAGCTCCTTCAGACTGAGCACACAGTAAGAGTTTTGACTCCTCTTTTGTTTTTTGTCAAGATTTGTCACTGTTCAGTATTCAACAGTTTTATGATTTGTTGTTTTTTTTTTCCTCCTTTCAGCTCGAAGAAGTTTCCAAGAAATGCAGCAGCTCAGAGAAACAACGCTCTGAGTTGAAAACAGAAGTGGTTGACCTCACGCAGAAGCTGAGTGTGCTGAAGGAGAAGGTGTGCTTTAATGAATTAAAACATCAATCTTTGTATTTTCAGAAATGTTTCACTTAATGTCAGCAATTGTTAAGCATTCATTGCATATGTGGGCTCCAGTTAATACTTCAGTAATCAAAATGGCATATGGGGTAATCTTATATGGCTTGATTTTTATACTAATGATTTGCACTCACTCTGTGCTTAATTTTATCTCTTTTGCAGACCCAAAAACAGGAAGTCACCATAGAAACTTTACAAACTGACCTTGATCAGACAAACGAGGAGCTGGACAAACTAAACACAGCCCACTTGGAAGAACGAGCCCAACTCATTCATGACCTTCAAAGCTGCGAGCGGGAAATCGATAGTCTTAAAGACGTCCTGTTGGAAAAGGACAAGGAGATCTCATCCCTGTCTGGGAACATGGCGGAGTATGCAGAACAGGTCACAGTGCTGAAGAAGGAGCTCAAACTGAAAGAAGAGCACCTGGTTCAAGTAGAAAACGCACTGAGTAAGGCAGAGCGGGAGGCCATGGTTATCAGGGACTCACAGAATTCAGACCAGCAATCCCTGAACAGCAAGATCACAGAGCTGGTCGGGAAACTCAAGGATACCGAGATGGAGTTAGTCAAGACCAAAGAGGAAGGAGAGTCTAAGGTGGCTGAGGTGGAACATCTTATAAATCAGACCGAAGAGGACAAGAAAACTATTCAGGACCTGCGGGGGGAGATACAGAAACAGATTGTGAGCCATCGTAATCACCTTTCTGAATGTGAAACACACATCACTTCACTAAAGGAACAGCTGACTTCATCCACCCAGAAGCTACAGGAATCAGAAGGACTCGTTTTGCAGCTGAAGGACAAAAATACCAACGATGAGAAACAGCTTAATGATAAAGAGCAGACGTATGAAAAAGAACTCAAATCTTTAAAGGACGAACAGAACAAACTTCTTGCTCAGGTGGAAAAATATAACAATGATGTGGAGACATTGTCCAAACAATTAGAGGAGCAAGTACAGAGTGAGGAAAATATCAAAAAAGAGATGCAGGAAAAACTGGAAACCATAATGTCACTGGAAAACCAACTAAAAGCAACGGATAAACAAGCAGAGGATGAAAGGCAGAAATTCAACACTAAATTGCAAGTCCAGGAATCAGAAAATCAGAAGTTGAGCAAAGATCTTCAGACCAAATCTGAAAACCTTTCTAAAATCAAGACCGTCTTAAAAAACATGAAGACCGAGAAACAGCAGCTGCAAGAAAAGCTCAAAGGCCTGACCGAAGAGCTTGAGCAACAGAAGCAGAATGTAAAGCAACTCAATGAAAAGGTTACATCCTCTCTTGAAATAAACAGCAATCTGGAGAAGCAAGTACAATCTCTCACGACGGAGAACGAGAGACTTGAACTGGAGGTGTCTGAGAGGGTAAAAGCCATTTCAGACGTTACAGTTGAGAAAGAGACTTTGCAAGTTAAAATATCCACGTTGGAAACACAACTCACACAAAACAACACAATCATTGAAGGTCTGCAGAAAGATAAAGAGAATTTGACTGTTCAGAGTAATGAGTTAAATAGAGTTATTGAGCAAAGCACACACTCAAACTCCGAGATTCTGCTGGCAAAAACAAACGAATGTAGTAATCTCAACCAGTTACTCAGGGAGAAGGAGGACGAGGCGGCGCAACTGCAAGAACAAGTGCAAAAATTGATGTCAAAGGTAGACCAGCTGCAGCATGACATGGCAGAAAAAGAGCAGACTGCCACTGATCTCCAAGCACAAATAGAGGCGCAACAAAACCAGCAAACGCAACTTCAAGAAACGTTGTCTATGCTTCGGGAACAGGAATGCACTCTGAAGTCTGGGTTAATGGATAAAGATACAATGTTGAAAGAGAAACAGGAAGAGTACCACAGTGTGCAGAATGAAATGACCAAACTACAAGCTGAAGCCGAATCACAAAATGTGGAACGCTCACAACTTTGCCAGCAACTTGAAGAGCGAGAAGAAAAGTTGAAAAATGTGACCCAACAGTGTCAAAAACACAAAGATGAACTGAATGATACAAACAAGACTATTAAGTCTCTGCGGGACCAAATCAGTGTCATGGAGGAAAACGCCAGAAAGATTGAATCTGAAGCAGAGCAAGGACAAACAGAGTTGACTAGTTTAAAGAATCAAATCCAAACAGTCGCGGAGGAAAACCACCAACTCCGTGCTGCTTGTGAATCCAGAGAAAAGGAGCTTGCTCAGCAAACACAGGTCGTATCTGACCTTGATGGGCAGCTTAAAACAACTCTAGAACAGAACTCTAGTTTTAGTGTGAAGATTACCACTCTAACAGAAGATAATCAGAGACTACAAGAGGAGCTGGCACAGAACATTAAATCCGTTTCTGAATTAACCGCTGAGAGGAGTTTACTCCAAGAAAAAAGTTCTGGGCTTGAAATAAAAATCGTAGATAATCAGAAAACAATCGACGGCCTGTTGAGGGAAAAGGAGGAGCTTACTTTAGCTGCAAATGAGTTAAAAAAGATCCTCAAGGAAAGCGAAATGTCAAACTCTGCAGGTTTGCTTGAGAAAACAAATGAATGTACTCATCTGTCAAAAACACTGAGGGAGAGAGAAGAACAGCTTCAGAATTTACAGGAGCAAGTTAATGGCCTAAATATGCAGGTTAGTCAACTCAACACGTTCTTGAATGAGAAAGAACAAACGGCGTCAGAAAAGAGTTCTCAGTTGGAGGCCCAGCAGAACCAACTGCTGCAACTTCAGGACACTATATCTATGCTTCAGGAACAGGGATCTGTCCTCAAGTCAGGGCTAATGGAGAAAGACACAATGTTTCAACAGAAAGCAGAGGAATGTAGTGTTTATCAGAATGAAGTCATGCAACAGAAGGATCTCATATCGCAGAGACAGGCTGAGGTAGAGTCACTCAAGCAAGAGTGCTTGGAGGTGAAACGGCAGATAGAGCAAAAAGAACAGACCCTTAAAGAAGTAACAAATGAGTTTCAAAACCACAAAGATGAGCTGAATAAACGAAACGAGTCTGTGATTACACTCAGCAGTCAGCTTGGTGCCATGAATGAGAACTGCGCAGAGATGGAGGTTGAAATAACCAACCTAAAGGCTGCTGTGCAGAAACTCACCGCAGAAAATAGTCAGCTGCTGCAGGACGAGGACCAGAGGAAAGCAGAGGTAATTGATTTTAAAGATAACATTCAAGCGCTGAACGAGCAAAATACAAGGATAAAATCTGAACTCCAGAAAACAGTGACAGAGCTGTCCAGAGCACATGAAGAAGTCACACATCTCAAAACAGCGGTCTGTGAGAAGGACGGCGAACTCAAAACGGCATGGTCAGAGAAGGACAGGCTTAATTTGACTACGCAAGGAAAAGATGACTCCCTGAAACAGCAAGAGAATTTGATCCAGCAACTCAACAGTAGGATTGCTGAGCAGGAGGAGCAGCTGAAACAGAAAGCAGATGACAGTGTCAGTTCGAGAGCACAGGTTTCAAAGCTTGAAGATGAAGTCTGTAAACTCAGAGGTCAAGTTGAGGGCCTTACTTCAGAGTCATCCCTACTGAAAAATACTTTGGAGAAAAAAGAACAGGCAAGTCTTGAAATTCAGAGTAATTCTTTATCTGTCGCTGAAAATCTCAAATCAAATCTACAAACCAAAGAGGAAGAGTGTGTGACCTTGAAAGAACAGATTTTACACCTCGAAGAATCTGTCGCAAAGCTCAACAACACCCTCCAAGTGCAGATGTCTGAAACAGCAAATCTGAAAAAGGTTTTAGAAGAAAAAGAGGCAGCTCTTTTGGACCAGTCCAAGTCTCTTCAGGACATGCAGAGACGAGTAGATGAGGCGTTGCTCTTCAAAACTCAGTTCATGGAAAGCACAGAGTTGGTGTCTCAGCTTCAGAGTCAAATTCAGATACTGTCCACAGACTCTGGAAACCTTAAAAAGTCAACAGAAGAAACACAAAGTGCCTTCAACAACCTACAAGAGAAATATGCAGCTAACTTAGAGGATTTGCAAGACGTAAGAAAGCAGCTGTCCCAAAGGACCGATGAGGTGTCCAGCCTTCGGAAGTTATTGGATGATACCAATAGTGAACATCAGACATCAACGACCACAATAGAAACACTGAGAAATGAGTTATCAGCAATCCAACACAATCTAGATAAAACACAAGACCTGAACTCCAGTCTGTCAAAGGAAAAGGATGAAGCTTTTGCTTCTCATCAAGCAAGTGTATCACTGCTGACCGTGGAAATAGAAAGACTGAAGTCACAACATCTTCAAGTTGTGGCACAAATGAATGCACTGACAGAAAACCTGGAGCAGAGAGAAATGGCTCTCCATGCCATTAACAGTCAGTACACAACCCAAGCCAAACACACCACTCAGCTGGTTTCAGAAATGCAGAAACTAGAAGAGCAAAATAAGAGACTAAATGAGGAGATTAGTTTGTCAAAGGAGGAGCAGCAGAAGCATCTTACTGCAGTCAGTAAGGAAAACACACATTTGCAGGAAGACATAAGAAAACTTCTTGCACAGAAGGAAGAGCTGGAAAGAAGACATCATCAATTTTCGGCATCGCAGGAGCAGCAGTCCAGCAGCATGAACGAAAACATGGAGAAAATGGTGTCCGAGAAGCAGAGCCTTCAAGCAAAGGTTAGTGCAAAAGACGAAGAACTTTCTCAATTAAAAGACAACATTCAAAAGGTAGAACAAATTCTGCAGGACTCTGAGAAAGAGTGGCTGTTAGTTCTGGATAGAGAAAAACAGGATAAGAATCTACTTGCAGAACAGTTGAAAAGTGTTGAAAATGAAATGAAATCTAAAGATGCTAAAGTTAATGCTTTGAAACAAGACTTGGACAGTTTGCAGGAGAAACTAGCCGAGGCTTCTACGGCAATTAGGAAGGGTTCTGATCAACTCAGCGCAAAAGAGTTGGAGGCATCGACATCCAGGATTCAACTCGAAAAGGTATTAGCATCTGTCCAGGAAAAGGATAATGAGAACAATAATTTGCAACAGGCTCTAAAAGCCGTGGAACATGAGTTAGAAGAACTCGTAGCGAGAAAAAATGGTACTGACAAAGATTCTGCTGTCCGTCCACTGATGGCATCTGAGAGATCATCTGCTTTAAATGAAGAAAAAGCCTATTTACAGCACATGATAAAACAATTAGAGGAGCGTCATCAGTCTGAGGTAGATGCTTTGAAAAATGAGTTGGATAAGACTGTAGCACAATTACAAAAGACGCAGAATATACTTAATGAAGGAGAAAGGAGTCATTCGGAGAAGGGTCAAGAAATCGCTCTTCTTCAAGAGACGGTGGAGCATTTACAGACTCGCCTCAGTGCTGAAGCAGAGAGAGTGAAAGAAGCTGCTGTCAAACACTCTTCTTTACACTGTGAACTGCAAGCAAAAGATGAGCAAATAAGCTGCATAAGCATTCAAATAAGTCAACAGAAGGAGTTACTTGCTGGACTTAGTCAGCAGTTAAGGGATAAAGATGCATCCATCGCTCAAGTCATGGAGTCTGCCTCGAATGAAAGAGTGAAACTTAGTGAGGAAAATACATCTCTGACAGCAAAATTAGAAGACACGGAGCAAGCACATCAAACCTCCATGAAGAGACTCGAAGAGATTTCTCAGCAACTAGAAGAACGTATTTCATGCTCTCAAAGTGAAATCGATATCAAGAATTCAGAGAAGCTCGAGCTGAAAAAGAAAAATGATGATCTGAAAGGTGAGCTAGCCAGGGTATCTAAAGAAAAAGATGTAATGAAGAAGAAGCTTCAAGCTGCTCTCATTCTGAGAAAGGATCTTTTGAAAAAGATTGAAGAATATGAAAACCAAAAGGAGGAGAGTGTAAACTATAAAACTGAGGTTCCACTTTTACAGACTAAATTACAGGACATGACAAACCAAGCTGAAGCCTCAGAAAAAACTTACAAAGAAAATGTTTCTCTTCTTGAAAAGAAAATCCTTGAGAAGGAGGGGGAGATTCTTGAACACAAAACAGAAAGTGAAAGACTCATTGAGCAATTGAAATCAGAAAAACACATTTTGCAAGCAACATTAAATGAGAAGGAGGTTTGTTTGTCAGAAACAATTCAAACACTCAGTGAGAAAAACAACCTGATGGAACAACTGCAGACCAGTGCTGCTGAGAAAGAAGATGCCTTCGAGCGAGACAGAAACAGCCTGATGCAGAAATTAGAGGAGCTTCAGAACGAAATCAAGACATGTAAAGACGAGTCAAAGGACAAATCTTCCACTGCAACTGCTGTTGATTTAGAGAACGAGCTTGCACAGATGAAGTTAGAAAAGGCGATGCTACAGAAAAAGGCCCAGGCTGCTTTGCTGGCACGAAAAGAGTCCATAAAGAAAGCTCAAGAAAATGAAAAGAAATTAACTCAAGAACTAGCTGAACTGAAAGACGACTATAAAGCTCTGTTGGAACAACACTGTCAGCAGACAAATGAGCTTAACGCTGTCCAGTTAAAGTTTGATGAGAAGGTCAGGGAACTGGAGGACCTCCGTAAAACTTCTTTGTCTTATCTAGATGAACTGGACACTCTAAGGCAGCTGGTTGAGGAAAGAGATAAAACTCTACAAGATTTAAAGATGTCTCTGGCTGAGAAAGAGAGCCAGTGCCATTCTCTATCAAACTTGCAAACAGAGCTAGAAACTGTTAAATCCAAATTTGAGGGCATGTCTCTTGAGATGGTTGGTAAACATGAGGCTTTCATAGTCCTGGAGCAAAGAGCAGAAACTTTGAACTCAAAACTGCATGTAGCAGAGAGCGACTTAGAGAAAGCTCTTGCTGAAGTAAAAGAGAAGACCGAAGAAGTCCAGAAATATCAGGAAATGGTTAAAGCTGCTGAGCTTACGTCCCACCAGGAGAAGCAAGCTTTATTTAATGAAAACATGGCTTTGGAGACCCAGCTCAACAACTCCAAGTCCGCACTTGAGGAACAAACTTGTGCGAATGAAGAAAAGTATCAAATTTTGATGGAAGACAACAAGGCTCTTTTGGAGCAAGTGTCAACCATCCAAAAAACATTAGCAGAAACAAAGCAGCAGCTCGGTGAAGAGAAAGGCCGTCTGACTACAGAGCTTGAAAAAGCACAGCTGCGTTGTACTGAAGAACAAAAGAATTTGGAATCGTTAACGCAAGAAAAAGAAAATGCGCTCAAATTAATCAATGAACTCAGAGATGAGGTGACCACGGTGAATAAGCAACTGCAGCAGTCTGAGACAGTAAATGAGCAGCTTTGTGAAAAGACATCTGCAATGTGCGTAAAACAAGAACATGTTAACAAAGATGAGGTCGACTTTACTCATAAACGTGCTGAAGACTTTGAAGTGAAACTAAAAGAGAAGGATGATGCCTTGTTAGTTTCTCAGGCTCAAATTTCAGAAAAGGAAGAACTAATTGCAGCACTTGAACAGCAATTACAGCAACAAATTAAACTGCATGAAGTAGCCATTAATAAGATGAGAACAGAGGCTGAGGAGCTTCAGAAATCTCGAGATGATGGCACCAAAATGAATGATCAGGACAACCAGAGCAAAATAACTCTCTTAACCAGGAAACTTCAAGCAGCTTTAGTTTCTAGGAAAGAACTCATGAAGGAAAATGCAAGACTCAAAGAAGACGCAGAAAAGCTGTCTGTCAACCATGAAGATAAAGAAGCTGAGAATGTTTCTCTGAAGTCATCCGTTTTGAAGTTGAAACAACAAAATGTGGATCTGGAAAGCTTTGTGGCGTCTTTGAACGAGGAGAAAGATAAGCTCAGCAACGAAATTGATCGCGTCCTTAATGATAATCGCAGCCTGTCCGCAGCCTGTGAAAGCTTGAAACTAACCATAGAAAACATCACCCAGCAGAAGCAAGCCTTCTCCTGCCAGCTAGAATCTCTTAAAGACTCTCAAACAGAGGAGCTGACCAAATGGAAGTCGAAGCACTCTGAGCTGAAACAAGAGTACGAGTCTCTTTTACAAGCTTATGAAAACGTTAGCAGTGAAATGGATAAGATGAGACAGCTTTTGGAAGGGGCCAAAAGAGAGAGACAGGAAGCACTTCGAAAAATACACAAACACGATACCGAGATGGAGAATCTGGAGAGGCAGGCTAGAGAGATGGAGGAGGAAAACGAAAGAATTAAAGAGAAAATGCACAAATTTGCAAAAGAGAAACGGCACAAGATTGAGGAGCTGGAGGAAGAGAATCAGAAAATTAGGGCAGAACTGAGTGAGATTGATGGAAACCACAAAGTGGAGACGTGTGAGCTGACTAATAAAAATCAACAATTGGAGGCTGAGATTTGCAAACTGAAGGAGTCATCAGAGGATCTGAGAGAGAAGCTCACAGACATACAGGCTGAAAATGGCCAACTGTTGGAAAAGCTTGAAGAGGCTAGCTCTTCATTAGAAAAGAAGCACTCGGAATCAAACTCGTACACAAACAATATGCAGCTTAAACTTGATGAGGCACTCAGCTTGAATAATTCACTGACTGCCCAGATCGAGGCTCAGAAAACAGAACTTGGCGCTCAATTGGAAATCAACAATTTGCTACAAAAGGAGAGGCAAAATCTCTCTGAAAGGATTGAGAAGATACAGAACGATCATGAATTGCAGTTGGGAAAGAAAGACGATGCCATTAAAGAGCTCAAAGACATCATTAACAGGCACAGCCAAGAGACCATTAGCCTAAATGAGAAGGTCAGAATCCTGGAGGACGACAAGTCTCTTCTTCAGGAGGAGCTTGAAAATGTTCAGGAGATTTCAGACAAAGTGAAAAATGAAAATGAGTATTTGGAAACTGTGATTCTCAAAAACTCTGAAAGAATTGATGAACTGACCGAGTCTGTTAATGCTTTCCAAACCCAAAACACTCAGCTGTCTTCTCAGCTGGCAGCAAGTAAGGAGATGAGTAACCAGGTCCGTCAAGAAAAAGAGGAAGAACAGCTCAAACTAGTCAGAGTCTTTGAGGAGAAACTCAAGACGGTTCAGAGAGGCAATGAGGGGTCCAAGAATGTGAAGAAAGAACTGCAAGAGCTACTTAAAGAAAAGCATCAAGAGATCAATCAGCTGCAGCAAAACTGCATTAAATACCAAGAACTGATTTTAGATTTAGAGAGCTCTCTGAAGACCTCGCAGTCATCCTGTGAACACCTGGAAAAGGAACTGAAGAAAAGTTTGGAGAAGACCTCTGTTTTAGAGGAGAGAAGAAAACAAGTTGAAGCTGAAGTGATCACGAACAAGAATCTCCTTCAGGAGGCCACAGAGAAGATCGTGAGTGTTCAGTCTGAAAGAGACCAGCTGGCTCTGGAAATATCACAGCAAAGTAAAAAATCTGAGGATCAGGTCATCGAGAAAACACAATCACAGCAAAATAGAGATGAGAAACAAATAAACTCTTATATGGAGAATCAAATTATGTTGCAGCAACAGATAGATGACCTCAGTGAGTTAAAAGACAGAGAAAGCCAAAAAGTGAATGAACTGAGGCAGCAGATAGACTCTCAAGATCTACAGATCAATACCCTTAAGAGAGCGTTTGAGACTACTGAAGCAAAGCTGTCGGCTCTGTCTTCCACTCCTCAAGGGGCAGATGCTACAAAAGTTTGGAATGACTTGTACCAAAAGACCTTGCACGAGAAGGATAACCAGCTCCTCGAACAAGGTTTTGTGATCAAAAGATTCCTGGAAGACATGAGAGTGAAAGAAAAAGAGGTGAACGAACTACGAGTGACCAAGTCAAGACTTGAAAGGACACTGAATGATTATTCTGTCGCTGCCGCTGCACAGCAGAGACAGCTGTTTGTAATGAGTGCAAGCAACGCTGAACTTGCTGAGAGTGTGGAGCTCATGACTGTGCAGGTAAAGGAGCTCGATGCTCAAGTTGAAAGAATAGACCAGGATAAAAATACACTCAACAGACAGCTCGCTGACAAAGAAGATTTCATTTCCCAAATGCAGCTTAATCTCCAGCAAACAGAGAAGATAAATACAGACACAGACGCTCAGCTGCTCCTTTTACAGTCTCAAAACGACAAACTTCAGGCTGACTTTGAGAAGCAGGAGGGGATTTCTCTGCAACTGAGAACACTTCTCCAGAGCAAAGATGCTGAGATCTCCTCTTTGCTGTCTTGTAAAGATGGACAGATGTCAGGATATCTGGAACAACTCCAGGCTAACTATCGCTCCCAGGTGGCAGTCTATGATGACAGGTTAACATCTGTACACTACCAAAGGGAAAAGGCTGACAAAGAGATGAGAGGGCTTGAGGCCAAGGTCAAAAGTCTGCAAATTAAAGTTAACAGGTCTGTCCAGGAAAAGGAGCAGATGGCAGCTAAGATAGAGTCATTCAAGAACTCAATGGTGTCTTTACAGAGCGAAAGGGAGCGATTGATGTCAGAATACAGAATACTTGAAGCAAAAAGTCAGTTAGGGCTAAAGGGTAAAGAGGGCTCTGCTGACGGGGAAGGTGGTGCAACCAAAGGACTTAAACATGAAATTAGGAAATTGTTGCATCAGATGGATGACCTCAATTCAGAGAACGCCATGCTCAGGGCGCAGCTGGTTCGTTACAGAGAGGATTTGAATCAAGTTTTATTCCTGAAGGACAACCAGTCGAAGGTGCTGCTCAAGAAGCAGCAGGATGTGATCAAAAACCTTGAAAACCAAAAGGCTGCAGCTGAAAAGCAGCACAGGGAGTCACGGTTGGAGCTCCAAAAGGAAGAAGAGGCGAGCAATACTTTAAAAGCAGAGATTTCTAAACTTCAAGCTCAGGTTACAAAACTGGAAGAAAGAGCCACGACAAACGAGGGCAAAGTGATCGCTGACCTGCAGCAAGCGGTGGCGGCTAAAGCAGCTGAATGTAATGACCTCCAGCAAAAAGTTCTGTCTCAGAAAATCTTAACTGATGAGCTCAAGGAAAAAATGCAGCTGCTGGAGAATGTAACGGACAAAAAACTGGCCGATGCCGAGGATAAATACAACAGTGAGCTGGACACCTTTGAGCGCGAGGTGGAGCTAATGAGGAACGAGCGAGAGACGGCTGATCAACGGGTGGCGGAGCTCGCAAAAGACTTGCTGGAAATGGAGCAACAGTTATCAGAGGCCAAAACTCTGAACAAAGACGTAAAAGCTCAAAATGAGTCCCTGTGCAAAGCCATGGCTGCTCTGCAGAATGACCGAGACCAGCTCATCGAAGACTTCAAGATCCTGCGGAACAGATACGACGAAGAACTCCGAGAGACTCAAGCAGCTTTCAACAAGGTTGAGCGCAGTCTTCAGGATGCCACCTCCGACTTGGCGATGTTTGCTAAAGAGAGGGACATCCTTGTTCATAAATTAAACGCTTTAGAGAGTAAAGACGCTCCAGCGGAGTTGAACAAGTTGTTGGATGAGCTGTCGAAGGCTTTGTCAGAAAAGGAAAAGCAACTGAAGCAGGCCGTCCTGGAAAACGGCTCGTACAGCAGGCAGCTGTCGGCGTTCTCCAGATCCATGGCCAGCCTCCAAAATGATCGTGACAGGCTGGTTGATGAGTTGGCTGGGGCCAAAAGAGTGGTTGAGTCCAGGCAAGGGTCAAGCCCAGAGACTGTGTCTTCCATGAGTGTGGAAAAGTCAAAAGGAAGTGTCCAGAATGAGAAACATGGGCTGGTAAGTCAAGTCATCAGCTGTGATTTGAGTTTGGCTGTTGCTTGCGCCTCCTTTCTCTGTGGTGTTTCATTTTGTGGACAGCATGCAGGGTTGAGTTAGATGTTGTTTTTTTAACATACCGTTGCTTTGACTTGCATGGTATTTTTATTTTTGCTGGGATGCACATGTTCTGGTGTATGTGAGATTTTGTGTTTAATGCATTTTTTAAGATAAATTATATTACCTTGGTGATTGACAACTTTTTTCTGCTTTTTTTTTTAATGTTTTTGCAGCCGATGGATGAGCGTCAACAAACAGCACAGACGATGCAAACTGAAAAAGAAGACAGCAGCCACCAGGAAGAGTCAGCAGATCTGAGGTAAAAGCAAACTGAAGATCATTCTGTTTTTTAGAAATGAAAGTTTCAGTTATTAAAGAAGAACATAATCAAAATCACAGTCATGCCTTGTAGTTCATGTCTGTTGCACCTCTGCAACGTGTCTTTGTTGTTATACCTGTAAAAACACCAAACTGTGATGTGATGGTTTGTTGAATAAAGTGCACCAAATAATAATTCAGCCAGTTTCAGCCTCTGGTGGGCAGCATAAACAAGCCAGTGTCAAGTTACTCTTAAAGAATTCATATTAAAAAGAATATTTGGTACTTTGGGGTTCCCTGCGTACACGTATTAAACCATATTCAAGTCAAAAAATGCAGATACATTGAACGGCTCTTACTTCAAATTGACGAAACCTCCAAAAATGCATGCATCAAACTGTTGAGAAGAATCAGCTGCAAGCCCACTGACTGTTTTTTCTGACTGTTAGATCATCACTTGTTCTCACAGAATATGAGATACTGAGGGTTCTTGAACTGGTTACACAGTCTGGGAATTGTAGTTGTTTTTATGCTTATTCACCATATTTAAGAAAATCCTGCAGGACAACGATCCCCAAGTTGTGTTTCAAGAACTGACTCTGAATTGGAAATTGTTCCATTTTTGTAGGAACCAGTGACCTGCCTCTCAGTTCTGTTCATCTCTTCCTGAAGGCAAAGTTCAGATCTAAAGCGCTACTGCTGACACTGGTTTACAGTATTTACAGTCTGGCAGGTCACAGCTTCACTAAACTCATAAAACCCTGTGCTTTTCTAAACAACAGAAACAATTGAGGGTGTTGCTCACTTTGGTAAAATATTAGATGTTTGATCATTGGATATGCACAGAACAAAAAGACCAAATAACAGTTTAATGAGAAATGTAACGTTTTGGCCTTTAGTGCTAAAGATTTTTCTGTTTTATAGGTCTGAAAGACAGAAGAAGGACACACAACCAGTCAAGGTAAGTTTACACAACTGAACATTGTGATCTGCAATATTATTACTAGGGATGCATGATATTATCGGCACGTCATCGGTATCGGCTGATATAAGCTGTAAATTAAATATCGGCATCTGCCGAAATGAACATTTTCTGCTGATTATGAGGCCGATTTGTTGCCTTCGCCTGACTGTCTTTCCCTCCACGGACTATTTCACCCTGACGGTCCCAGTGCCTACTCCGCAGGCTGCACTTCACTCAGCTGCCCGTCAGACCAGCTGCTTCTTCTAGTGGAGGCTAGCTCCGCTAGCCTCTCAGCTAACATTAGCCTCGGCTCTCCATGTGGATCCAACCGGAGCACCGAGCCCTGGTTTGTTATTCAGGTTAAAGTGGGAAGAAGCAGCTGGTCTGACGGGCAGCTTGAGTGAAGTGCAGCCTGCGGAGGAAACACCGGGACCGTCAGGGTGAAATAGTCTGTGGAGGAGCTGCTATGTTCAGCTGCACAGATAAGTAACACTTTGACTGACAGGATGTACCACTCTGTTTGGGAGGGGGGGGGGGTCGGCAGTTGGCAACCAGCGTATTAGGTGCATTACCACCACCTTCTGCTCCGGAGTGTGGACCAGAGATTAAATTCTACACATTAATCCTGTCTGTCTAATAAACTCAATGAAAACTCTACTGCTGCTCCCACTTGGCAGGTTCATTAAAGTTTTAACACTGAACTCCTGAACTCCAGTTTTCCTGAGTTCTTCCTTCATATATTGTCTTTCTTGATCATACTTAGTACAATCTATGATTGCATGTGTAATAATCTCCTCAGCCAGCTGGAAAAAATATGTGCATATATCGGTATCTGCATCGGCAATCAGCCACAATGAGTTGGAAATATTGGCATATCGGATATCGGCAAAAAATCCAATATCATGCATCCCTAATTATAACTATACTATTTGAAACTGTAGATGATTTTCTTTGTTGCAAGGTACTGGTATAGTGGTATACTGGTAGAAAGACATTTGTCTATCTTAAATAACTGTTTTCATGAATGTGAACCAAATATTATATAATAAATATATATAATTATTATACAATAACATATTAATTTAATAAAAAAAAACAAATATCTGTCAGTGTTTTCACACTTTAAACAAACCCTTTGTTCAGTCTTTCATCTTATTTTTATCTTGTTCACACGCAACAGGAAACTGTTGCTTTGGCAGGTCAGATTGGAATGGAGGAGGCGGTGAGTCGGTTGGAGGCGGAGAGGATCCATCTTCACCGAGACCTGCAGCGCTGCTTGTATGAGATCCAACAACGAGACCAGTATTTCCAGCAGCTCAACACCAAGGTATGAAACTGATGAGGCATCCTAAATCACACCAGTGTAGATGCGGACTGAAGTCGTGTGTAAGTTGTTTGAGAAATGCTTCCAGTTAGTTTACTGTGTAGGCAGGCAGTTAGATCACATCACAGGAAATCAAAGTCTGATTACATGACTTTTCTACCTATTGACTACAGCCGTTTCTTATAAAAGATACAAGAAAGAGAAGAATAAAAGCATTTCTTTAAGAATAGAAACAAAGGATCTATCACCATGTACGCTAAAATATACAGCATCTTCCCCACAGCTGCAGCAGACGGTGGAGGAGAAAGGTGCTGTTGCAGCCCAGCTGAGGGCCGTTTCCCAAACCCTGAGGGACACCCAGAACCGCTGCCACTGGCTGGAGAGCCAAGTCCAAGTCCAAGGCCAGGCGCAGGTAATCAATATATCCTGAACATGTGCATGTGTATGTGCTGCTTATGTGGAGAGTGGACACCTGTCATTTCAACTGTCTCAAATCGGAGTTCAGTCCCTCTTGGATGTGTTTACACTTCACATTCACTTGCATTTAAGCTTTTTAAGATGCATTAATTGACCCATTCTGGTCCCTTTATCACTCATGCCATTTGAATGCATCTTATATCTATATTGCCTTTAGACTTCAGATACTATGCATGTTTCCTTTACATCTACCAGTTAGTTTTCCTCTTATAAACTTCAATAAACTAAATATTCCTGTGATATTTTCATATAGTTACAGGGCAACCACATAACTTCTATTGGTATATTTGAGTTTGAGCTGCTTCTGAAATCTGAATCTATTGTATCTGAGTTTCTTTTATTATGTGATTGAGTCACTTCAAAGGCTTTTGATACAGCGTCTCTTTTGAACTGATAGAAACATGTTTCTATCAGTTCAAAACATGTTTTTGCTGCGTGTCATCGTTATCTTTCTCTCCCTTTGTTTCCTGTCTCTCCGTGCTGTCACATCTATCTCATCTGTGTATATATACTTGTAATGTTTTGTTCCCACCACCAGGGGTCAGCAAATGCAGAGGTTGCACCAGGAGCCCCTCAGGAGAAGAACAACGACTCCGTCATCTCTGACGCTGCTGAAGCCAGTCAGCTGAGAGAAAGGTGAGGAGACCGGATCCGTCTTTGTATCTGTGTAGTTTTGTGTGATGTTATCTACATTCTCTTGCAGATTTTTGCAGATGATTTGTAGAATTGGTTGAGCTCATGGATATTCTCCCATGATTTGTGTGTGTGTGCTCAGGCTGCTCGAGGTGGAGCAGAGTCTAGCAGATGAGCGAGCCAGGAGGGAGACGACCGAGGAGGCTCTGCGTCTTGCTGAGGACAGAGCGAAGAGGTGAGACTCCAAATCAGTCACCTGTCTATCTCTTTCATTCACACACACACACACAAACACCCTCTTCCCCCCACACACACAGACACACACATACATATATGTATTCAGCAGTGCAGAACTCTTTTTCTGGATGTTTTTGTTGTGCAGCGTTGGCTCCAGTCTGTCCAGAGACAGTCAGAGGGACTTCAGTATCGAGATGGAAACAGAAGAGGAGTGGGAAGCTCTCAGTCTCGACCCAAACCAGCCTCTATTAACACAAAAGGTACGCAGTAGACACAATGCTTTTTTATTTATTTGTTCATTTATTTTGCCTCTTTTCATCCAGAGAGGCAAACTGGGGCTCAACTGACCTTTTGTTTTTTTTTAAACCATGAGCAGTGATGTCCGACCTGTCGAGCTTTGGATTCCTCCACATGTTGAATGTACATTTAGCTGTAGTAACAGTGATACCCTGTAGTTAAAGAGTTTTAGTTTTAGACTTTCTAAAACCGTAAACACAGAAGCAAAATAGTAAGAAAAGGGTTAAAAGATGTGTTAATGTGCTCTAACGTCTCACTACCTACAAGGGGTGTGCTCGAATACAAATACATTATTCGGCAAAGCACAAATAGTGAGGTTTTTACGAATATTTATTTCATACAAATATTTTAAAAATTATTTGTTTTTGGGAAGAAAAGAAAAAAAAACATGTTAAATACCAGCACAAGTCGGTTATAGTCACTATGTCAGACTCTCTCTATCAGCAGGTCTCAATGAGGGGAGTCACATCCACCTGCTACATGACGCATATTTCTTAATTTGGACATCACTTTAATTTTCATCTTTAATTTTCTAAAATTATAAGCGTAATAAAAACAAAAACACCTCTTTCCACTTTTATTCGAATACAAATACTGGACTCTCTGCACATCCCTACTACCTACAGTAGTAATCCAACATCACATCTAAAGCCGAGCAGGATATCACTTATTAATTAGTTTGTGGAGTTGCAGCTTATGTAAGTAAAAGCCCTGTTAAAGGATTTCACATCCACTGTGTGGGAGCCGGGCCTGGATGCTAATAGAAGTTACATCACAGTGTATGCTAACGTTAGCGGCTCTGACCTGCTTTTTATTGGATTTTGGGAAGTTTACACTCCAGCATCCCTGTAATAAGCATTATGTTAGAATGATATAACACTTTGATACTGTACCACAATACTTATTATTTATATGAATCATCAGCTGGTGAGGATGCTGACATTTTGACATGTAGCTTTCATTACAGTTTTTAAGCTATCAACTACAAAATAAAGAGCCTTTTACAGGGTTCTTGTTTTATTTCATTTACTGACATTAAAAGGTCAGCGGGAGACAGAGTTTTAACAAACTCGTGGTAAAGTTTGTCAGCCAGCGTCAGTTGGCATTTCAGGTGGCAAAATTGAGACTCAGCGGCCAGAAATATGAAGCCTGCAGTTGTCTGTGTGTGAAATGGAGTAAACATTGTTTTTAAAAAGTTACCATGAAGTGTGAGATCTCATCCAGACATGATTTAAGATTAATATAAAAATACTCTGAACAATAAATCAGAATCAGAAACAGGTTTATTACCAAGTAGGTTTGCACATATAAGGAATTTGTCTTGGTGTTGAAGAGCAGAGCAATGAAAATATACACAAAATGAAGTAATTCTAAATAATACAAAAAAGAACAAAAGAAATGTACAATAAAAAAATATGTAAATATATTCTTAGGTAGCAGCTACAACAGGTTTAAATTGAAGAGAATTAAATGAAATGTACAAAATATTGACCAGAAAATGATTTTTTTCCCCAAAAAAAGTAATTACCTCATTAAAAATCCTTAAAGTTACATCTCCTCCTTCTCCCGCAGTAAAAAAAATCCAGAATCTATGAATATGTAAAAATCGTTCATTTCTAAAGTTTCCCTGCTGGACACCAGATGTCTCCTTCTGTCTCTTACACTTGTGTAAATTGCATACTGGACCACGATTGGCTCCAAACTTGTGATGTCACAAATCATTATCTTTGGTACACATGTTAAACTGAGATTTAAGATGAGCAGTTATCAAAGTTATCAATGAAACTAGATACATGTTGTGCTATAATGGGAAGCTCGACATGCGTAGCAGCGTTATCTACAGTTCATGGCCTCTGACTGTGAAATATAGCAGTGAACACAGTGATCATGTGTCTGTTCGGTCTGTTCTGTGGCTGATTGTGTGTGTGTGTGTGCTTCCAGGTGAAAGGCGGCATGGTGGCGTGCCGGCGGTGGCTCAGAGGGCGGAGCCTCTACTTCTCCAGGCTGCTGACGAGCCGCGCCCGCTCCCGATACTTCTTTCTGGCCTATTTGCTCACACTACACGTGCTCGTCCTCATGTGCCTCACTGGCGCCCTGTAACGCTGGGTAATCACGCAAATTGGCTAAAGCTTCAACTTTAAAGCTGAAGTCTGTATTTATGTCTTTTCTAGTTAATGCATCGCTCTGATACGCTCGCTCTGTGTTGTAAAACACTAAAACCGGCACATTTACAGGAGTCGGAGATGCTCTCCATACTCACCCGTTCTGGGTAATGTTGCCAGGAAATTAAGTTATATTTACACTGTGCACTGGTTTGGTAATATTAGCTTAAATTACATCTCAAACAGCAACTTTTTACTTTAAATATTGTTTGTTAAATCAAGCCTTAAAACATAATACTCCCCTTCTTTTTTGTGTTTTTCTGAATTGTATAATTATTCAGGCTCGTTGCCTTCAAGTTGTTTTCAGATCAACATTAAAAAGGAGACAAGGAGTGAAATGTCGTTTTTGACACAAAGCCTTTTGATGCAAACCGTATATATATATATATATATATAAAAGCCTAAGAAGGTGAAGAAAGCCATACGCATTCTTGGTTAACACTACTGTACAAAATGTTGTTTTAAATCTCATCACCTCTCCACCTCGTTGCCCTCCCCTGAGCCGGGAACAAACATGCAAACATCGCTCCTCACAGTCACAGACGTTGGCACCAGCTGCTGCTTTGTTTTGCCTGCTTGGTTTCATACCTCGCACATAATCGTGATGCTGAGTTAAAACTATGCACTGAAACTCCAAATGTGTATATAATCATCTCACATAAGCTCAGAAGCACTACACCCCCCCCCCCCCCCCCTTCCTCTAGTCCCCTTCAGACTGTAAAGCCAAAGGTGTCTGTATTCTTACCTTGGCGGTTTGAACAAGTGCTCTCATGTCTGTTAAAGTCACTGGGAGACGATATTTTAAAGATTTAATCCGGTATCATGGTGTGCCATTGAAAATGTACTGCAGAAAAGCAGAGGATATGAAAGTACATACTGTATGTATTTAATGTTTCTGTATTTATGTGTGCATCCTCAGATAGTTTGCTGTACAGTGTCTGTTATGAACTGTATTTATGTATATATGCATTTCTATCCTCTCTGCCTGATGTTTGATGACTGTATATTTAGAGTTTGAAAATACGATTGACAAAAAGGACAGTTTTCACAAAACAAGGTCAACTGACAAGCCAAATCTAATTCTTTTAACCGCAAAGAAAATGGAATAAAGTGTAAAAGATGCTTTTTGGCTTGTTAATTGATCCAGTTTTGTAGAAATACAAGGTTGCTGATGAGTTTGTGGTACGTTGTCCTAATGTTCTGTACATAAAGGTGTGATTGATGGACAAAAACAATGAACCGAATCTATTTATGAAAAAGTTGAACTACTGATAAATGTTCAGATGGCATATTTTCTCTACTGCCTCTATTTTTAAGAGTAAGAGATGCTGTTTTTGTTTTGATGACGTTAGGCTCAACTTGGTGCAATACTGTGTTGGAGGTGAGCTTTTTTTCAGATCACCCTTCCCTTTAACCATCTCTAAAAAAAAAAAAAAAAAAAGAAATTTAATAAAGCTTATTGAACTTTTCTTCATTTTGCTCACATGATGTGTCTGTGGCATCATCCGTCCGTCGTCAGGTTGTTGCTTTGGAGTAACTTAAAATCTGAAAATCTGATCATGACTGGAGGCCAAATATTAAAATGATGATGAACCCAAAACCAAAATGTTTTCTTGGACAAATGCGAGAACACTCAGAGAATACAGTGTTTTTTTAAGAAAAGTGTATTTATTTCTCTTAAATAGGTAATTAATTCTACACACACCTTGAACCCATAATGACGAAGCAAAAAGATGTTTTTAAAAAATTTACACAAATGTATTTAAATGATTTACATTCATATTCAGATCCTTTGTTTTGACACTTCAAATTAACGTGCGTTGATTATCCTTGAAAGTGATTGAGTCAATCTGATCGATTTGTTGGAAGTTTGTTTGTTAAGATCCTCGTTAGCTACTGTATAGCAGCAGCTGTTCTTCACAGTTTACAAGGTGACAGTACAGACACTACACATTCATACATTCATCATAACACATCAACAAGACAACACATCTTAATGCAGGACTACTGTAAATAAACATTGACATTTAACAAACAAAATAGACAGTTTACAAATGAATCTATCATGATCCAACAGAGTCATAAGTATAATTAGCTCATTATATTAGTACATGAACTGATGCGGTTTTGTATTCTGGTGAAGTAAAACAGCCTCCAGGAGTCTTTGTTGTTATAATATTCCAAATGAAAATCATCTATTAGTACAGTCATCTATTTTTAACTTCAAACCAAGAGAGACTTTCATGTATTAAACATTTTCTCTCAACCCACAAGAAAGAGCAACACGTCACCTTATTCTGGACCGGTTGCAGTTTTGTAATATTACCTGATGAAGAACTGAACTAAACTGCTGAACAATAATCCAGGTGAGACAAAACAAAGCTTGAATCACTTGTTTGATAGTTTGTTAATTACAGACAACTGTTTCCCATTTTAGTTCCCATTTTAGGCATGCAACAGTCCAATTATAATTGATTGTCTACGTTAATTATAATTGCTAATTCCCAAATGTTCTTCTTCTACCTGCTTTATTAACATGTTATTTATGTTAAGATCAAGCTTTGTTTTTACAATACTGGTTGTTTTAGACACATTCAAAACAGATTAATTACTATTAATGTATGTATTTAAATCACTGATTGTCGCTTCTGCCAAATATATCGCAGTATCATCAGCGTACATAGAGACACATGCTGCCTTTTTTAACATTAACCCTTTCATGCATGGTGTCCATTACAGTGGACAGATATTTGGAAGCCATTTTGAACCATTTAAGTTGTAGTACCATGTCCCAACTACCAGGTGGTGAACCCCCAAAGTGTTGTCTACAATTCCATCTCAATGTCATTTTTGACTCTGTGATTTTGAGATATTGAATCATAAATTCAAAATGGCGGAGGGAGGAGGAAATGCACCAAGTAGCTCAGGAATATCTGTTAAATACTTTTAGTCTCAAAGGAAAAAAAACAGGTAAAAAGTATATTTTTCAACTATATAAGATGTTTGAAATACTTTTATCAAGTTTTTAATAATATTTTTCTTGTACATTTTTTCTGTGACTGAAAATACATCTGTCTGCTCTAGTGGACGTCATGCAACAAAGGGTACATTCTGCCTATTGGACCTATGACATGTTTTTCAAATATCCTCTTTATTGTTGTTGTTGTTGGTATTTAATGTTCCTATGTGTATTCATACCATTTGCTCTTAGTAATAGAATAATATATATAAAAAACATATACATATATTTTTGCCTGTATTGATTTCCATTAATCACTTTTTACTCCGTTGATGCATGGTGTCTGTTACAATGGGCACATGTAAAATACAATATATTAAAAAAAAATATTGGCATGATTTTTCACTTGTTTAAGAGTAAAAATAAACAATAAAAAAATGATTACTCTGTGATTTAATAATTCATGCATGAAAGGGTTAGAGGAAGATCATGAATAGAAAATTGTGTAGAGGAGCAGCCAAAGACAACTTCCATGAGGGACTCTATGACATCTCCCGACACAGCAGACTGAATGTATGAAATCATAAAACCGATGAACTAATTCAGTTTTAATGATATCGAACAAAAAGTACTGAGTACTGATATGTTTTTTTTTTTTATTATCATTAATGATTTCCAAACTAAAATGATTCTCTGAAGTTTAATTTCTACTCCAGGCTTCGGTGTCTGTGGCCTTCACAGTCACAGAGGATTCTCTGTAGTCCCACATTTTACACCGACTTTCGACAGTCATTCAGGGACACAGAGACAGATTTCTCCAGAGACTGCAGCCTTAGAACAGAAGCAGCCAATCTGCTTTGAAGTAACAGCATACATTTGGGTTTAAACTGCTGGGCTTTCACAGTGTAGCGTGATTTCAGTTTGAGTTTAATACAAAAACATTTAACATATTTTAGATAAAAGCTGTTAATAGAGCAGAGTTCTAGTTGTCTCAGCTGAAAATGTCTAGTATCCACAACAGCCAAGAGGAAAAAAACATATAAGAAAGAATCACAGCTGAATATCATAATGTTTATGACCTGCTGGTGATGAAGTGCAGTGTATTTCTAGCAGAGGAAGGTGCTGATGTTATCTGCTCCTGTGTCATACAGACATAATCTCAAACCTGTCGTAGGTAGTAGACCCGTATAAAAATATGACAAAAATCAACTCCTGCACACTGTCAACACTTATGGTGATTTTATTAAGTAGCTATGTTTCAGTTTAGCAACTTTCATCAGACGTTTCACACAGAAAATGACAACAAGCACATGCATTCACAGGAAAGTCAGCAAATCCAAGGAACCAAGGGACCAAGCAATGAACAATCTTAAAAGGGAAACACACCTGGGGAGGTGCTACTTTGTGTTTTCAGTGTTTTTTATTATGTGTGTCTGTGTGTTTGTTTGTATTTTTAGAGCCCCAGAATATGAATATAAATAAAATCTGGAAATGTGCAGAATATATCCTCTTTAACACAAACATCTGTATAATCTGCATAATCCTGATTAAGTCTTTCTTGCATATTTAAATATGTATGTATATTATTTTGATAATCAATAAGCCCAATAGGTTTTTTTCCTCTCTCTGCATATTGATTTTTTTTCTTGTTTGTATTTGATCGTGATGTTTTAGTAGAGATATGTGTGTTAGATGTAATGTCCACATGGAACCACTAGATGGCAAAGTCGACTCATTTAACACCAGAACACCACAAACCACATCCACACAGACCAGGTTGTAAAAACAGACCTTTTCTGTAGCAGGATGGTATTTTTGTGTATTTTCTCAGAATAATCATGAATGGGAGCACAGAGGTGGGTTCATACTGTATATCATCCTTGTATACTGTCCATCATCTTTCCTCATTTTTCTTTTCTTCACCCTTTTTTTTTTAGTTATTTCATCTGCAGCTACAATAGCTGATTTCCTGCCTCTACAGACAGGCTTCAACCTCATGAATATTAATGAAGAAATTCCCATTTTCTTCTCTTTTTTGACACGATCTCGTCTCTTACAACATGATGTCCTATAAAAAGAAGAAAGGCAGATTTGTAGAGGGGTAGAGCTTCCTTGGGGAATTAGGTTTTCTCACTGTTTCTTGAATCTCTCCCTGCTGTGCCGCTGTGGCCATTGATCAAGGGGGAATTACACCTCTTGTATTTCATTACCGAACAATCACATTTTTAAGGCTTTTTAGGCTTCTGATGGGGATTAATGATCCACATTTATATGCCTGAACTGCACAGTTTTACATTTTATACTGACAAGAAATCAACTTGGTTTGGCTCTCAAATCTTCTGGAGGAAACCACTCAGACGTTGTTCTAATAAAAGAAGGCGTCTCATCGGAAACTTGCATCTCAGGCTCGTTCCTGCAGCCTCCAGCTCGCTCTCTATCTCTCTTTCGCTCTCAACCAGAGTGAAAGCAGTCCTCCAGTTGCCGGTGACCCACTTGCCTCCAGCACCAGAGGAAGAGAACCGGAGGAGTAGGAGAAAAAGGGCGGGGAGGAGGTAGAGGTGAAAACATGTGGGAGACTGCTATGATTAATGTGCTTTCAGAGATGGAGTGAGAGAGGGAGAGAGAGAGAGAGAGAGAGCAGTGAACAAGGGCACCTGTGATGTGTGGTGGTGGAGAGAGTAAAAGCAGGCTCCAGTAAAGGTGTGCTCAACAAATTAATGACCCCATCTTCATCTTAATGCATCAACGTGAAACACTGGAGCATGTAAGCATAAGAAATACTTAGACAACGATATGCGCTGAGGGCAGACAAGTACTTTAACTGTATCAGAGAGTAATGATGATTTAACGGCATGCTGCGGTTTACCCGGTGAGGAAAAATCATTTGAGAGTCTCTGTGACACTGCTGGTGGAGTCAATGATTTTCAGCTCTCTAGGGAAGCAGGCAGGACTCTTTTCAGATAAATCAGTGGGGATGCAATCATCAGTTGTCCCATTATGATCCCCCTGATACCCAGAGGATCGATGGCATCGGTACTGACCTCCTCAACACAAACTATGGGGGGGGGGGGGCGGTTCGATCCTGATTCTCCTAAATCTTAGCAAAGCCTTTTGATACAGCTTGATACAGTTGTTTCCCTCAGTAAGATGGTTTTGCCTGAGCGAGTCTCCCACTGTTATAATATATTACTTCATCACTTAGGAGAAAAACACTACAGTTGTTCAAAATTATGCTCTTTGTTTTGGCTGCTGCAGCTAATCTGAAACATGTTCCACAGGGGTCGACCTTTAGCTCTCTGATATTCTACATTCATACATCTCTTTCTGCTTCTCAACCACAAATGTCATACTTACTTTTAACTTTGCAAACAAGTCTTACACGTGTGTCTGTCTTTTATTAAGCTGGACATTTCAACAGATTTCAGTTAAATTTAATGGAACGTTAGAGCCGCATTAATCAATGTTTTTCAGCCACATTAGGGCAGAACAAGAAGCCATAAAAACAATATCGATATACAGTATTATCACCTTTTAAGGTTAATATGATGATCTTGATGGTACAGCACACACAGAGAAATGTTAGTATTCATTTGGAGTAGTGTTTGAGTCAACCTCATGAATGGAAGTCCAATATTCACTCTCTTCTGATTTCTGGTTTGGTCTCATCCAAACTCAGAAAATAATATCTGGCTCTTTAGCTGCTAAATAGTCCACTATATTCACCAGCTAGTTGCTAACTTTGGTACTGGGCAGGTAGTGTACAGTAGCTTGTTAGATGGAAACAGCTGCCTGTTGCTGTTGGAAATGAGGCAGATGAGATTGCCGACACTGAACCATACAGTGAATGTGCCATAAATCCAAAACAATGAGCTGAAAGATGCTAAAATGCTCCATAGAGCTGAATGAAACTGCAGAGTTGAATGATAATTCTGTATGGGTTTGTCATTCACTTTACACATAGTATTTTTTTTTCTATTGTCAATATAAGAATATCAATTAGTGCAGCTTTAAATCACAAACCAAGAAAAAGCTGATTAGTATTTGAGTCTCTCATCAGACCATCCACCCCCCCAGATCTGCTCTGGTCTGCAATTGAACGACGTCTGGTAACACCAGCACCGCCTCGTACGAGACGACATGGTATCCAGACTCCTCTCATTTGTGGTTCTGCTCCATACAGTCAGCTGAATCCTCTGGTGCATTCAAGAAACGTCTGAAAACTCAGCTCTTCATTGAAGCCCCTTTAACCTTTTAGCACCTTGTTGATTGTTGCACTACTTTCTTGTTGTTTGTGGCATTTCTTATTCACTTGTACCTGGTCAGCTACTTGAGCTCTTTCTGAGTCTCTGTCCTCTAATGCTTGCTTAATGTCTTGCCTCGCCTGTAAGTCGCTTTGGATAAAAACATCTGCCAAATGATAAAACGTAAATGTAAAAAACTGATCATTTATAAAGCTTTTTATATTTTGGCTCATAACTTTGAAAGTAAAAGGCATAAAGCCAAAAATTGTTCCTTTCCTTGATTCTTTGGTGCAGGGTGAATATGTCTGTTCATCCATTTCCACCTACAATGTTTTTCCAACTTTTGTTTCAACACTCATCTCATTAATTTCATTCAGTCTTTTTCATCTTGGTGGAGGTTGGATTACCCACCGGACAGACTGGTAAATTGACCCAGGCCCTGAAAGCCGCAGATTCACTGTGAGTTAATTGATTTGTGGTAATTTGAATTTTTTTAATTTGTTAGGGGATATATGTGCCGCTGAAGCAGCACAGTAAGACTTTCATTATTTTAGTCGATATTGTGCTTACATGGTGTTGTTTAATTGTGTTAAATCAAATCAATACACGGAGATCCAGCAACGCTAACAGCTGATATTTTTTTAAACTGTAATATTGTGTAATTACTGTACAACCACTCTAACATTTCCTGTTCTATGAAGCTAAATTTGACATTGTAGAAAGATTTATTATCATTAAAGGCGGAAATTCCAAACCAAAACAATCTTCTACCCCATAGATTTTATATAAATGCCTTTGCCAAAGTTTCTCAAACACTGTATCCTATTATCTCTTTAAATCACTGTCATCAATGTAATTCAAACATTATTGTATCTGAGGGGGAATAAAATAAAAACAATCAACCACATATCAAGTTAGAAACACCACTGTGAGCACAACTCTCTCATCTAATGAACAAGTGGGGCCTGCATATTAACTATAATAAAACAACAGTGTAGAAATAATGGTAATTTGTTTTTTTCTTTATTTTTTACTGAATTACTGCCAATTCAGAGGAAAACTTTTGGAAATTGATTTGATAAATTAGACTGAGAAGAGTTGTAGATAATGTATTTATTCCATCAGATTAAAGGGGGGGGGAGATTAAAACATGACATCATTTGGAGTGGCAGAAGTTGGACATTTCAGCCATTTGTCCATTTTTAGCAAATGATTTCAACCATTTATCCATCACTTGTCTCTATCAACCTTTATTCATTACTTTATCTATTTCAATCATTTACCCATCAGTTTGAGATAACTGTTTAGACTTCCCATCATCGTTTGCCAGTTACTTTTCATGCAATCACAACATGTAGTGTTATGTAGATATATAATACAGTTGCAGGTATACAACGTTGTGTTTGTGTTGTTTGGATGCTGCAGGACTTTACTACATCACTGCTCTCGCCTGCCTCCTATTCTCTTTTTAGCCCTCCATTTTTTCCAGTGTGCCCTATATAATGTCCCACTTTGCAATTAGGTCTGCTGCTGGTGTGTACAGAGAGGAACGGCAAGATGGAGGTTCCTCCTACACTTCAGACTGCTCTGTGTGTGTGTGTGTGTGTGTGTGTGTGTGTGTGTTTGAGGCAGTCAAGGGCGTCTGTGATCCATACTTACTTTATTCTCAACTTCCAGACTGTCCTCTGTCACCTCTGGAATTGGGTTCACTCACAAATATGTCCTGACAGACACCTCAATTGTCATTTTCTCAAGAGCTGGTCATCCCTCTCCTGACTCTTCTTTATCTTTCTCTACTTCACGTGGCTTCTTCATCATCTCGTCAAGTCACTGACCCCATCATGTACACGGACACATGCAATTGAGTCATCGAAACAGCATTTCATTCATATTTTGCTCTTTCATATTTCTCCTGCTTGTGTCAGGAATCATAAGATGCTTCTCCTTATTTAAGAATGAGCTCAAATGGTCCACATCAGCATCTTTCATGCAGATCTAGCAGGCTACAACATGCATGACCCCCACCCAACATGGTTAATTAGTTACCATAGCAACAAGGTCTTCCCTGGCTACCAGCTCAAGACCCTCAGCTCTTTCAACCATACATAAAATAACATGTCCAGATGACTTCCTCCTCTGTGTTCTCTGTACAGTTGGTGGCTTGAAGATATAAATACACTGAGCTGAGAATGTGCTGACAGCAGTGATAAGTGATTTTTAGGAAAAAGAAGCATGATGTAAAGGGGCCACAGCTCAGACTGTTTTAAATATATGCTGTTACACAGTACATCTGTGTATTTGTATATAGCAAGGATTTTAGTCCTGCATTTATTGATATTGAATTATTTTTAACAATGAAGAATTCTTCTGCATGTTTTGTTAGTGTCAAAGTGTTTTTAACATCTTTTTGACTTTTTTGTGTTTTATTGTCTTCCAGCCTGCCTGTGATTAGAATAGGCAGCCCTTTCCAACAAGAGGGAGGAGATTTTGTACAAAGTCAATGCAAAGATGGAAGTGGGGCAAAAAATGAGCAGGATTCCTATTGAAGTCCAACTGAAATTAAATAGCCTTTTTGTCTATTACAACAACATATCTGCACAATAAATCACTTGTCTTTTGTCCTCCTTCTGGAAAAAATCATAAACCAAAAGGAAGAAATTTATTCCATGATTGTGACCCCCAGTTTTGCATTAATTAGATTAAATACCGTTCCATCATCCACTTATGGTGCAGACGGTCACACTGAGCCTGATTGCATCCTGCTACACAACACAAAAGCCACAGACTCTGAACAACAAGCCACATTAGCTTTCCTGCTAAAGTCTCCTTCTTATCTAACTTATAAACATGAACACACATCTAGGAAAATGCAAAATGTCAGTGCAAAACTGAAATAATGATAGAGATAGAGAAACTCTTTTCAATTCAGGAAATAAACCACCATATACACCTTAAGGCCTTTATCATGTCAGTGGTGTTGTGCTTTAGGGGTGTTTATTTATTATTTCTAAACAAATTAACCACAAATCAGTTCACACACAGCAGACGTGCAGCATCCGGGGCCCCTGGAGTTCTGGGGCCTGAGGGCAGTTTGCTTGGTTAGTAATCCAGCTTTGGTCACCATGATCTAATGTAAACAGCTAAGCCCACTAGCGATGGAAGCTGTGTAATTAGCCTTATTTTGGAGGAAATATGAGTGTTTGGAACATACTGAGCATACAGACAAACACAGGAGGTAGATCACTCTGCAGTGAGTGGTGAGAAATTTCTTTGGATGTTTTGATTTCTTGCGGTGCTGGGTCACCAACAGAGTCCATTGTTGGTGCTGAGAATCCAAACCAAGAACATCTGTGGTCCTCCATGAAGGAACGAGCAACAAACCTTTGAGGATTTGATACTCAAACTATAGTTTTTGGTGTAGTATTTCTTTGAAATTGTCAAATAGAGCTGTAATTTATCTGCAAATGATTTTCCAGGTTTGCTACCTAACAGTTAGCTCTGTCCCCACCCACTCTTTTCTCATGTTTAAGCATTGTACAATATTCTTAACATCCAAATGATGATCCACACAGACAGGCAGACTCCTCTGCTCCTGCAGTTTTCATGAGAACACTGCCTCCACAGACTTGGAAGAGAGCAAGAATGACAGTAAGGGAGAAGTGGATTTAGTTTAATTTAACATTAAACCCTTTCTATCCCATCCCAGTCTATCCCTCCTCTCTCTTCTGCTTCCTCTGCTTTTTCTAACACATTGTTGTTTCTCCATTTGCTGGACTTTAACTGTTCCAGTACTGCTGTGATGAAAGTATGTGTTTTTGTCACTACAAAACTAGAGCTGGTTCATTTTTATAGCAAAAATGCAAGAAAACACTCAATGCCTCCTGGGTATCATTATTGTTTGGAATTAACATTCATCTCAAAAAGCATTTCCAATTACAAATGACTTCTCATTCTCTCTGTTTACTTTGCCCTCAGAAATAAAGTGGCTCTACATTTTTGTAACAGATAACACAGATGCTATCTTCTAAATGTATAGTTTGACATTTTAGGAGATTGAGTTGTGAGAGAGTTAGTTGTGTTTTTACAGGAGGTTATGTGCTGGACTATTTTTTGCCATGCGGAGTGACTTTCTGGAGTTTTCTCTGATGACAAGACCTCTTGTAAAAAGTCTACTTGTCGTTTTTATATTTTGTTTTTTCTATAATTTAACAAAGGAAATGTAATGTGTTAATTAGTGAGCTTTACAGGTGCTGGTAGGCAGATTTTGTAACCTTTGGACAGAGCAAGGCTAGCTGTTGCTCCCTGCTTCCAGTCTTTATGCTAAGCTAAACTGGCTGCTGACTTTAGCTTCATATTCGACAGACACCTTTCAGAGAGGTATATCAATTTTCTTACCTACCTCTCAAAAAGAATGGGAACAAGGGTATTTCCCCACGTTAAACAATTCTGATAACATACAGTGCCTACCACCAAACAGACTGAGCCATTTAAGCCAAAGGTAAATCTTGGCTGGTCTCAAAGCAGCAAAAAAGATGTCAGTTAATAAGACAGAAATCTTCTCATGTCCTGAAATTAAAGTCTTCAATTTATAATGCTGTAAAAGTATTATAACTTTTAAATTGTCCAAAGCCCATACACATGGTGTGAACAAACAACTGAAACACAAGTAAAATGACTTATGACTAAAACTAACTATCTAACTAACTGCAGCTCTAGGGAGTTTTTAACATCTTTTTGACATTTATCCTTGTTTTGTTTTATTGTCTTACAGTCTGAACATATTCTGCATTATTAGAATAGGCAGCCGTTTCCAACAAGAAGTACAGCTGGTGTGATTGCGTACAAAGTCAATGCAAAGATGGAAGTGGGGCAAAAATTGAGCAAGGCTCCTATTAATGTCAAAGTGACATTTCTTTTGTCTCCTACAGCAACATATCTGTTAAATCACTTGTCCTGTGTTCTCCTTCGACAAAAAAACAGAAATCAAACAAAGAAATTTACATTTTGAAGTCCTGTTCTATCCTGTTCTATCATCCACTTACATAGCTGGACTCCTTATTCCAATACAGCCAATCAAATCTTCATAAAGCGATAGCATGTCGTTCTATCATCGGCAGAGCAGACAGTCACACTGAGCCTGATTGCATCCTGCTACACAACACAAGAGCCAAAGACACTGAACAACAACCCACATTAGCTTTCCTGCTAAAGTCTCCTTCTTATCTAACTTATAAACATGAGCACACGTCTTGTCCTGCACCTTAGCTTGTTGAATGAGCCACCAAACAAGCATTCACCAGGGAAAAGTGCACCTCTAAGTCAATTAGCAGGCTAGATAGCTAATTAGCTGCTCAGCTGCAGCACATTAAACAGTGTGTAAACATAACTAACTAGCTATGCTATGTATTGTTTCAGCGCATAAAAGTTTTTGTTTTGTTAATGATCAACAAAAATGAAACTACATTTCCTCTGTTCAAACTAGAAAAGGATGTTGAGGCTGTGAAAAAAAAACTAAAGCTAAATTATTCCTGGCAGTTCGAAGACCCAGTTCATAATTAGCTCATGTCACATACTGAAAACCACCCAGAAATCATTTAGTCACTTAAATACACAAACAGATGGACGTGATAAAAACATAAACACACGTGCACACACCACGCATGCTATGTCAGCTCCTGTGTGTGTGTGCATACTATATATGTGTGTGTGTAGAGAGAGACTGAGCCAGAGAAATGCTGATAAAAGACTGAAAGATCTGGAGAGAGATAACAGAGAGGAGAGGGCAAGGATGTGACAGCATGAATAACACAACAGCGCAAGCAAGTTTTCACTCATCTTGCATACCAGATCTTAATTGTTTATTTACATAGCTATGAAGGCACCCAGAAAACTCTATTTATCAGCTGGTTCAAAGAGAGAATGCAGGGCAGAGCCTCGCTGGGTGGAGATCCTACTGTTAATTGCCATATTTCTCCCTCAGATTAAGTCAGCTCAGTCTCGCTTATTTACTACCCTGCAGGAATTTCTCAGTAATACAAGGATGATAAAGCCCCATTCAACAAAAGAAATCTTTCATTTCCACCTTTGCCTTTAAGAATAATGAGCGCGGAATCCATTTTAAACAAAAAAAGCATCTACTGAGGCTGCTGTGAAGCTGAGAGCTCTTAAAAAGGAGGGTGTTGCAGGAGCGGGGATTTTGATTCACTACTGCTGTTAAAGTCTTTGTGCTGGTCCTTCTTTTTGACACCCTTCTACTAGTAATTGCTGTTTATTCATGTTAGAGTGTGGAGTGGGAAATGCTTTATTAATAACTTGGCTGACCAAGAACTTCATTTCTTTTATTACTTTGATGTATTATTTTGTGCCTCTATCTTGCCTGTTGTGCTTTGTGGTTTTCACTGGGAAGAACTTTGTAATTTCTGTTTTGAAATGTCTGTTTTGCTGTAGAAAAAAATCTTTACTTTATTTTATGTCTTCTCTTGTTCTTCAAAGGCTATGGACCTTTTACTGAGAGCATGGCTGCCTGTCTGCATTAACAGGACACAATTTCATGCGTATACAGTGCTGTGTCTACGAAATATTTCTGAAATTCAAAAGCTAAGGCCATTGCATAATAGCCCATTTTTTGGGAAATCTTTCATAGCAGCAAGCAACCCCCAGAATGTTCCTCACAGCAACTGAATGCATCTCTTTTAGATTCTAAATGGTGAGTAAACAATGGTCACATTCAGACAAGAATCTTTTGTTTTACAGTTCCAAAGGACGTGTTATGTAGCAGATGACAATGCTATTTGGCTTGACGGATGTTGCTATAGGAGAGACTCTTTTTTTTGATCTTTCATAATGTATAACATACACTATCTGGCCAAAAGTGTGTGGACACCTGAACAATACAACCCCTGTGTGAGAGGGAATTGATGGGCATTACTCTGCTGCTATATCAGCCTCCATTCTTCTGGTTTCAGCCTGTGGATGTTGGAACCTGGCTGCAGAGATTTGCCCCCATATCAGACACAAGAGCGTTAGTGAGGTCCAACACTGATGTTGGGTGATAAGGCCTGGCTCACGGTCAGTGTTCCAGTTCATCCTAAGGGTGTTGGATGGGGTTGAGGTCAAGCCTCTGTGCAGGCCAGTGAAATTCTTCCAGACCTAACTGGGAGAACCACTTCTTTATGGAGCCGGCTTCGTGTACAGAGGCAAACAAGAATGGACAGTCCCCTAAAATTTGTTGCTACAAATTTGGAAAAACTATTGTCTAAAATATTGTAAGATTTCGCTTCATTGGAAGTAAGGGGCCCATGAAGAACAAGGTCAAGACCAAACCCTGTCTTATGTTTAAATGCTACCAATTTGTAAGACCAAATTTGACGTTTTCTATGGTTATGTTTCGGAAACTCACTTGGTTAAGGTTAGGAAAAGATGGTGGTCTTGGTCAAATATTGAAATAAGCAACAGTGACCTGAAGCATGAGATGTGTTTTTCTAACATTTGACTAACCTTAACCAAAGTGCTTTTGTTGCCGGAACTTGTGTTGTCACAGTCCTGCATTTGTGGACTCATACATTTACGTATTACTAAGTAATTAAGTGTGTATTACTCTAATTCACAAGTTAATTGAAACATTCAGAGCCACTGATTATATTAATTAATTTGTGGATGGAGTCGGTGTAGAGGGCTTACTGGCATAGACTGTAAAAAAAATAATGGTCGGGCCACCGTGATGTCACCCATTGGTTTGTGGACTTTGAAGCCTCAAGTTTGGCATTTTGACTGTCGCCGTTTTGTTGTTTTGGAGCCAGAAGTAATGAGAAATTACCATATTTGGATGAGAGTATGGAGTTGGCGAGGATCTCCCCAGGGTCCAATTGCAGCACTTCACACACCGCTGTGGTAGCAATTTGTTAAGGCAGCCACAAGGTAGCCAAACCCTAAAGCATACCCTGCTTTATCGTCTATTTTACTCTAAATGGGGCCATCATGCTGTATTGACGACCATAAACTCATTAGGAAAGTGTTTACTGAGGTAATAAATCAAATGAGAAGTAGGGTCATTTGCCCATAGACTTCTATACAAATGGACTTCTTTTTGGAGCCAGTGGAGTCGCCCCCTACTGGCCATTAGAGAGAATGCAGATTTAAGGCACTTCTGCATTGGCTTCACTTTTCAGACCCGGAGCTACCTGCTTGGTTATTAGCTCCTTTCTCAAGTCTGATCTTTCAGAGGTAGACCGAAGCTGATACCTAAAATTATGTGACATATAGCCATGTATAAGATACAAAGTCTGAAAACTTAAAGAATGCAACATTTGGGGTTACAGTTTCCTGTCGAAGATACAGTACCTCTGTAACTTGTGAAGCACTAAAGCGGCTGTTTTGTTAGCGAGATAGAAATAAACTCCAAACTGAACTAGTCAGTTTTTGTTTCTTCCTGGGATTACACTGAGGAATAATGAATTATTAAACATGTACACATATTACAGTATCACCACCCCCATTATTCCATTTTGAGACACTTTATATAGTTTTAATGAGATGAGAAATACCCAAATTTTACCACCAAAGCATCCTTGTTAAAGCATGAAAACACTGTAGAAGCATGTCACTGTAGCTGTATCAGGATCAGGCTTTAAGGATAAAATTTAAATCAGCTGTTCACTAATCAGATCAGCACAACAGTGTTTTTTACATGTTACACCAATTAGTTGAAAGCAGTTTTTCAAGCCAATAAAAAACCTACAATTAATGAAATATGAAAGGACAAAGGAAGTATAGACCCAAGCTCCAGATGAGTTCCCTTACATGAGCAGACCCAAAATCATCACCAGTGGCCAGCTCACAGTTGTCAGAAGATGTGCCATAAAGCTGAGAGGAGGGCTTCACTGGCGGTGCTCCACCTGGCCGAGCCAGCGTGCTGCATCTGGGAAGGACAGGGAAACACGCTTAAATGGAGGGAAGACTGCAGGTATGATAATGTTGCTGAAGATGTGGGATAAAACATGTGGAATAATGTGTATTGTTGACAATGAGTTGTGATAAAGTGAACTTGAAACCAAAAGATATAAAAATACATAAATATAGCTGCAGATGATAATGATGATGATGATGATTTCCCCTATACTGACTAAGACCAATACTCATATAATAAAAGAGCCTTTTAAATTACTTCATATGAAAACGCAGTAATGTAAATCAAATATTTACAACAAAAATGATGAGTTTCCTGTGTGCCATGTAACAAGTGTGTTGCAAATCTAAACTGACATGTAGTTTAAAGATTATAAAAGATTTTGAGAATTGAGCAGCTTTGGTGGAGGTATGTACAGTCTAGTTGTTTGTTTGAGGGGTCCATAAGACATAGATAAATAATATAATATTATATAATAATAAAATACATAAGTCGTGGTTATACAAACTCTCCCTCCCAGTCTTTGGCAGCTTTTCCAGCTGAATGATATCACAACTTTGGATTTTAGGTGCCTGATGTCTATAGAGTTGTTCACATTCTCACAGAATGTTAATGAACTACCGAAATAACTAATTCAATTTCTTGAGAAGTCAGCTTTTCCCTTTTAAGGACTAGTTAGGAATTTTGTGAGTACCAGTTAAAAGTTTGGACACACCTTCCCATTCTCTTGAATGAGGCAGCGTGTCCAAACTTTTGACTGGTGCTGTAAGTTGCGAGTTAGAAGAGAAGAGCGTTACCTCATGTCTGTACACTAAATGCTAATATCAGTATGCTAACATAGTCACGATTACAATGTAATAGCAGTTGTAATGTCTACCATGTTCACCATCTTTGTTTAGTGTGTTAGCATGCTAACATTTTAGAATTTAAGAATATGTTAATTAGTGGACTTTAAAGGTGCTGGAGGGTGTATTATTTAACTGTTGAGAGAGCCAGGCTAGCTGTTCCCCTTGCTTCTAGTCTTTATGCTAAGCTATGCTAATCACACCCTCCTGACTTTAGTTAGATTGAAATTCTTGATGTCATCTTTGACTCTGCATTCAAATTTGATGAACAGATCAAGTCTGAAGTAAAAGGTTGCTATTTTCAGCTGAGGAACATTGCCAAGCTAAAGTCCTTCCTCTCTCTCAGGGACATGAAGACCGTTACCACCGCTTTTATTTCCTCAAGGCTGGACGACTGTAACTCACTGTATCTGGGTGTTGGCCAGTCTTCTCTGTCTCCCAATAAGAGAGACAGCATTGCACTGATGCTAGCATCCCTGCATTGGCTACCTGTCAAATACAGGAGTGATTTCAAGGTTCTCTTATTTGTTTTTAAAGTCATACATGGGCTGGCATCCCTACTCCAACTCCGCTTAGATCCCCACAACAATTGTTTTTAGTTTGTTTCACGATGGAGGCTCAAGGGTAGGGGAGATCTTGCCTTTGCAGTTGCAGCTCCAAAGCTTTGAAATAGTCTTCCGCTTTCAAGTTCCCCTTCCAGTGACACCTTTAACACGAAACTCAAGACTTACATTTTTTCAGCAGCCTTTAGATGCTCTCACTGGTTTCAGTATTTTTATAATCTTTATTTATCTACATATTTATCTAATGACATTTATTCTGTTTTCTGTCTTACATCGGTGCATATTTATAATTGCCTTTCCTTGTTGTCTTCTATTCGTGCCTTTTACTACCGATGTCACCGATGGCTCTACAAATAAACTTGACTTGATACTTAACACACAGACATGAGTGTTGTATCAATCTTTTCATCTAACTCTCAGCGAGAACGCGAATAAGGGTATTTCCCAAAATGTCAAACTATTCCTTTAAGTGTAGCTACAGTGATGATAATGCTTTGTATGAAACATGACATTCAGGCAGAGCTTGAGGGTGGAAAACTGGACAGGTGGCTCGGGATTTTGTCCCTAAACCACAAGTACACAGTTCTGATCCCAGCAATCACCAGAGCCATTTGTTGCTAAAGTGTGAATATTTGCTGTGGAGAGGAAAATGACGTAGCTTACTCTCTGATTCTTGCACTTTTGTGACTGGTCTGTCTTTTATTTTCAGCTGATGTCACTGGGCTAAAATAAAGATCACTCTGTGCACACACACTAGTATCACACCCTGGAGTTCACATGCTCGCCTGCCCCTGGGGTAGAGCCGGGCTGTTGTCCTGGCTGCCTGCCACTGTTGCCATGATGCACATCATCCCATTCCCAGTTTATAGGCTGGTTGTCATGGTAATGACCATTTAGTTACAGGGGGTACACTTGTCTCCAATATTTCCGGGACACACACAGACAGCTAGAGGAAGTGAGGGTGATCAAGAGAGAGACGAGGGGAGAAGCCAGACAGACAATTTGCTCAAAGGGCAGGTGGATGAATCAATCTCATATATCCCATCTCAGGGTCAGCACACGCTGCGTTACAGTAATAACTCCACAGGACCACAAACATCAATCGTTTAATGTTGTTGACTTTCTTTGAAGATCAACATTGAGTCATATCTTCATACAGTATGAAGATGCCCCTGATGTTGTTTTTTTTCTCCTTCAAACCACCTCTCAGAACTGTAAAATCAAGATAACAGGATTATTATATTATTGTTTCAGTGGGATCGTATCATGATGACGTGGTCAAATTGTATCATTGTTTTATGAAATTTGACACTCAGTTTTGCGTCACAGAAGACAAAGAAAACCATAAAATCATCACATTGCTGGAACCAGCAAATTTTCGGGCATTTTCGCTTAAACAACTAAAATAATTACTCAGTTATCAAAATAGTTGCCGATTTATTTTCAGTCGATTGACTCATCCATCGATTGTTGCAGCTCCACATTTGCCAAATCATCATATATCAATATCTGAACTGATCAGACTGTCCTCACAAAAAAAAAAACGACAGTGTTTGTTGTTTGTTTAAATGCCTACATTGATCGACATTTACATTTAACTGACAAGGACCTCTAGTAGTTGTGAGAATTATCACTGTAGCTTGATGTCATTAGTGACGCAGAACATGTGACTGGAGATCGATGTTTGCGTTCTGTTTCCTAACTGCCGTCAGTTTTGGTTTCTTTATACTAGGACCACAAGATAAGTAAGATAAGAAAACACTCATATATGAATTTTTTGTAATGGTTGCCTGTTTAGAAGACATGTTATCCTGATAAGAGGGTCATCAGGTCAGAAAAGACTGATATGTGTTGTTTCCAGTATTCTTACAGTTTGGAGGACACAAAATTATTCTCAAAATGATTTTATAGGGGCACTCCACTGAGTACATTGATCTAACAAAAGACACTTCACAAACTGCACTATGGGAAGTGTGGGATCCAGGGTTTTTGGAGCTTGTACCATTACTTAAAGTGGCTATAATCGATTTTTTAAAATATATATAATACCACAGTCTGAGCTGTCAGTGTGTAATGTGTTCGGTCGTGGCTCGTAATGATGAACCTACAGAGAATTGCCAGTGACTCTGCAGCTCCCCTCGGTTTTACGGAGCTTTGTAGCGAGTTTCAGCTCATTGTTTATCTGTCCAGCTGCAACTTTACCATTTGGACCACTCTCAGCACTCTCATAGCGTTGTTTTCAGCCGCAGCAGGCAGCTGTTTTCAGAGAAAAAGCTGTAAAAAGCCACTGTATACTACCTGCTCAGCACCAAACGGCAAACAGACACAGTTAGCTGTAGACTAGCTGGTGAACATAGTGGAGCATTTAACAGCTAAAGAGCCAGATATTTCCCTCAGGAGTTGGTAGAGAGCAAAAACAGAGCTAAAAGAGAGTGAATATTGGACTTACATTCACCAGGTGGACAGAAACATGACTCCACATGAATGATAATGTTGCTCTGTAACTGCTGGAAATAGGCAACTGTTCACTTACACATTCAACATATCAACTTAAAAGCTGATGATATGTCAGTGTTGTGTTCACTAGCCTACTTGTTTCCATTGTCCTCATGTGATAATTCAGGTTTTAAGTCAAGATATCTCAACCTCTGTTGCTTTGATTTGAATCATTATTTTGTTAATATATCTTTTGCAAGTCCCCCAACCTAATGGGGCTGCAATATAAAATTGCTGCAGTGCCCCTTTAATACTGTAATTTCTGATTTTAGGTATTTTGTCCAGCTTGAGTAGCTTTATTGGATATTTTATTGTATGCTGAATTTAATGATGCTGGTAATTAATTCCCTGCTGTTGATTTTGATTTTACACCTTGTCATAAATCCACCTTTCACCAGGCTACAGATGGAAGTGAAGATGTTTTATTAAATTGCAGCAGACTTCACTGTATTCTTGCTATTTATAACCAGCTCTACTGATAAATGAATGAAGTGTGTGTCGACACTGAGCTGGAAATTCAGATTCCTTTTCAAAAAATCTACTGCATGTTCACTTTCAGGGAGATTTCTGGCCTGAAGTGACAAAAATGACAAAGATATCCACAGGCACACATCCACCTGTCTTGTCGGAGGGCGCTTGCTTGGTATCCTTATAATAAACGCCCCCTTCCTCCCTCCCTCCTCCCTCCCCGCCACCCCCCAGTTCGCTCCTCTGTTCCAGGCAGAGGAGGTGCGCTGCTTGGAGCCGCGCTGAGTGTCTGTCGCCTCATATTGAATTTCAGCGCGGCAGCAGTCGGGTTTCTCTCCGGGAGATCAGGTTTAAAACGCCGCCTCTCCTCCTCTCCCTCCCTCGCCGCTCTGTTCCTCCTGCCCATCACTGCCCGCTTCCCTCCGTCTACACATCCGCACTTTGAGAGGAAGTTTTTCCCCCGGCAGCGCTGCTCCACCGCCCGCGGTGCGCCTGGAGAGTCGGAGGCATGAAGCGACATTAGGAACAAATAAACCAAGAAAAGAAAGAGAGAAAGAGGACAGCAAGGTGAAGGGAATAAAACAGTCTGACTGCACAGGATCCGAGGACGACGTCCAAGGTAAGGGTTAACCTCTTGTTACTTTTTACACCACCCTTATACATATAATACTGTAGTACCTCACAGTAATACTACATGGACTTCTTTGTGGGGCTTGAAAGTGAGTTTATAGGACACCTAGTCGTACTTTTATATGTTTTAACCTTCCAGACATGGAGCACTGTTATATCTGTGAACTTGTAGTCTCTCCCTGCATTTAGCACTACATCATATTTGGGTAATCGAGTCTATTTCCTTTAAATCCTGGTAACACTTTCTAATAAAGCAGCCTTTATGAAATGTAACACGTGACTTAATTGATGGTTAATAAACCATTTATTTTATAGCTATATTTTAATAAAGCCTACGCCATTCATGAGGAGCTTTTGGGTTGCCAGGTTGTGAAAAGTCACCAATGGTCAAGTAATTATTGAAGTGATTAACAAATGGGACCAGGCAGCCGAATGGTTACTGCGCATGCCCCATAACCGCAACGTCTATGGTTCCCTTCCAGCCACTGACCTTTGCTGCATGTCATACCCATCTCTCTCTCCCGTTGCTTCCTGTCTGCCTCGTCACTGCCCACTATCCAAAAAAGGCCAAAATGCTATTAAAAAATAAATAAATAAAAATCTAAAAAAAAGGGTTGTGAGCCTCACTGTGATAAACCAGTGGTTTCCAAACTGTGAGAGAGCACAGGAAACATGTAACTAATAACATTATCAATTACTGCATTGACTTGCAATAATTGCTGGAGCCATATTATTGTTGCTGATTGATAAAACTTAATTTCAGGTGTTGGGAGATGTGTGAATTTTTATGGAGGCACAGCAGGAAAAGTTTGGGAACAATTTTAATAAACCATAAATTCTACACTTACAAATGTCAATAAAGTCATTAATAAGGATCTCAGGTTTCTCACTATCTGATAAGTCAACAGCTTAACTTAATGGTGTCATCTGTAATCATAAATGTTATAAAAACATCAAGAGTTTGGTTAATAAACAGTTATTAAATCATCAATCATAAATGGATTTATTGATTTATTGATCAATTTATTGATTGATTATTGATTGACTGACCAATTACTCAATGGATGGACCATTAATCTGCAACGGTTTTGATAATCCATCAATTATTTGTCATTTTTTAAAGAAAAAAATCCAAAAATTCCCTGGTTCCCACTTCCCAAATGTGATTTTTTCTGGTTTGTCTTTGTCTTCAATGATACTAAACTGAATATCTTTTGGTTTGTACTGTTGGTTGTACAAAACAAGACATTTGAAAACATCACCTTGTTCCGGTGATCAGCATTTTTCTTTATTTTCTGACATTTTATAGACTAAACGATTAGTTGATTAATCAAGAAAATGACCTGCAGATGAATCGATATTTAAAGTCATTCAGCTGCAGCCCTGCTCTGCAGCATTTTTCCTGAAGGTAAGGGGTCAATCGGTCCATTGGAGTGATCTTCCTGATAAAAGAGCGAGCTGGTGACACAGTAAATGTCCTGCTGGAGGAGGATAAATACCAGCCAAGGGGATTTTTCCCAACTTGGCAACCTGAAAGTTGTTCAAATTGATGGCGTATAACTGATCTGTAAAGCACTAGTAAATGATTTATTAACCATTTATATGTTTCTTTCTCCCAAAGGACTCACAACATCATTTCTGCTCCCTTTAAACTGTCTTCTTTATAGCGTGAGACAATTTCTTCGGTGACACAGTCCTGGCTCTGATTAATTTCTCTGTACCTAATGGAGAGCCAATTTGGGCTTAAAAACATTTTACTTTCCTCCATGTAATAAAGACGACCTTTTAAAAGGACAGTGTTGTGGTGTGTCCTTTAGGAGACATAAATGACAGGTTTCTGGATAGATGTGTGTGTGTGTGTGTTTTTTACACTGGTTTACCATTCAGAAAGCCATTTGTTGAAGCTCTTACTGTATAAAGGGTGCCTTATTATAAAGTGATTCTGACATTCCTAATAAATGAGAGCAAGCAACTTGGTGCAGTTTGATGTGCAGGTTTACATTTTGTTTTGCTTTAAGCTCCTTTCTGCTTGTGTGGTAAAAGGTTTGGTGATGTAGTGACTACCCGCAGGGCTAGTTGGTGAACCTTTGTAGCTACTGAGGTAACTAGCTAGTGCTAGTCAGTCACAATAGCTATCCAAGCTTCTATTTTCTTTTAATGGGCCATTCACACCCCTGTACATCATCTCAATCAGTAAAGAGTTATAGAAGACGGAAAGGAAGCTCTCCAAGCCCACATGCTTGCTAATGGTCAGGTAGAAAGCTTCTTATCTTATTCATGAGTTTATAAGTTCACACAGCTTATACCATCAACTCTTGTCTCGTAATTGTCTGCAATCATTCCTCTTTAGGTGAGCAGTTTATAAATACTCCCAACAGGAGAGTAATTGGATGGTGACACACAGCTAACATGCTATGATAGCTTTCTCCATTTTGGACTCCTCTTTCGACCAATCATCAGACAGACAGAAACATGAATGAGCTGTGAATGAGCCCACCTAACGACCAATCACTGATCCCCTGCGATCAAACCAACAGATGGCTGCAATTCCATTGAAATGAACTGATTTAGCAGTGAAATTTTGCTGTTTTAGGGCGTTTTCAAACCTGCTTTGTTTAATCTGGTTGAATGGGACTCTGGTTGGTTTTCCACCTTGGTACGATTTATTTGGGCAGAATTGAACACAGAAATCAAACTCAGGTGTGGACCAAAAACCCTTTAGAGGACGTGGTCTCAGTCTGGTCACAAACTAATTCTGGAATGATATATTTGTGGTGGAAACCTGATCCGACGTCAATCTGACTGACTACAAGGAGCACTTTGCATGCTGGGATGTTGATGAATAAAATCAACTAAGTAGGTCTATCTGCGGACTCGCACTATCTACATGACACACCCACTTCACTACATGACACGCCCACTTGGTTAGGTTTAGGCATGAAGAGGGGATGGTTAGGGTTCGGGGTCAGGGGGGTGTGTCGTGTAGGTCTGCAAGGCTACAGATAGACCCTTCAACAGTTGCTAGCAGCTAGCAGCTAGCCGGAGAATAATTCAAGGTCTGACCTGGACTAACAACCAAGTATGTTTAATTATTGCTATTTGGCCAGATGACCTTCAAGACCTTCTTCCTGAGTTTACGTTCACTTGGCTTTTAGTGAGGCATTTTGGTTCACTTAATTTTTTTTTCTGTGCGAAAAGATACCAAACGAAGGGAAAAATACAAGTTTACCAACTCATCCACTGATTCAGACCAGAGCAAACAAACAATAGGTATGAAAATGCTTTTAAATGCTGGTGTGAGCAGGCATGTAAACGCCTCCACATACACCAAAAATGTATATTCTTTTGCTCACGTCATTATTTCATAACTTTTTTTCACAGCTTTCAAAACTCTCCTTTCCTTCCCTTCTGTCTCTCACTTCCACCATGATGTTGCTTATGTCTCTCCACTCATTCATAACAGTGTTTTGTGTGACTGTTGTCGTCTTAAACTGTGTCATTATTAACATACGGTATTTTGCATAACATCACAACTCACCATGTCCAAAAATAAGCCTTCTACTGCACAAGCGTGTTTTTAAAATGACTCACCCTTATTTTAGAGAGTCTGTGCTGGTAACATAAATTAATTTCAGCCACAGTAAGAGCTCAGCACCTGTTTCATTATAGGTCTTGACTTGTTGAGTCACTTTGTTTTTTGTCAGACTGTGAACATCATTTGGTGCTGCAGGTCATTGAAAAACTATATTTACATGGAGGTTATGATCAGTCTGGTTTAAACAATCACCTATTTTCTGGAGCAAGCAAGCGTAAAACTTGTTGTATCACAAAATAAATGAAATCTCTCTTTGGTGGCTGTATTTCAAAGGGCCCAGATTTGTGTTATGTTGCCTTGAGTTTCCAGGCTGACTTTTATTTCACTTTTGATTATTTACAATGTTAATGATGACTGTGATTAGCCCTCTGGAGTCCAGGTTCATCTTCGTTAATTGTTGTCGACTTTCTATGCTTTCAATTTTGTCTTTGTTTCCCACCTTTTAAACTGTCCTCACCCCTCATGCATGGTATCCTTTTTTCCAGCACAAACTCAGCTATAAGTCTAACTTATCATTTTGACTATTTAAAAAAGTATAAAGTTTCCAGGAACCCAAATTACAAGAAAAATGACAGAAGCACCTATTAAAATGTACAAATCTTTACTGATAATCACTCAAAATATTATGTAGAAAAAAAAAAAAATATTGTTTCACTATTCATGTACACAAATACAGCAGAAAAATGTAAGAAATAAAACTACAAAACACTGTTTTTACATCTAATGTGATTTTATCCCAACTTGTTTTTGTTCCTTTTTCATTAAAAGTACATGTGTATGACTGTATATAGAAAAATATATGAATAATTATTAAGTTATTGAGATACTGTATTAACGCCCAACATCAGCACTTTCAACTGGTTTTCTCAGCTTCCTTATATATATATGAAATAATTTATGTTACAATAGAAATAAAATGCTCATTGTGTTCACCGACAAATAGACAGACTCCAGAGTCTTAACTCCCTAGGGTTGCAACTAATGTTCATTAGAGCTGTAACAATTAGTGGATTAAAATAATTACTCAGCAACTATTTTGACAATCAAGTAATCATTTCAGTCATTTTTCAAGCATAAATGCCAACCATGATCTGATTTCAGCTTTTCGAAGAAACAGTTTGCTGTTTTTCTTTGTAATATGTGACAGCAAATTGAATATCTTAAGGTTTTAGACTGTTAGTCTAACAAAACAAGCAGATTGAAGGCATCACAGTGAGCTCTAAGATATTGTGAATGCAATTTTTTTTTCAATATTGTTTAACATTTCATTGACTAAACAATTAATCAATTAATCGAGGAAATAATCAGCAGATTAATTGACAATGAAAATAATCATTAGTTGCAGCCTTTTATTTTAGCAATTAATATACTGATTAATTTTTCAAAAAGAGAGAATATAATGAAATAAATGCCAATTACAAGTTCACAATGATATAAAAGAGAAAGGTCAGTATATGCTCACATTTTAGGGTCTGGATTCAGTGAATGCTGCTTGATAAATGACTTAAATGTTTAATCAATCATCAAAATTGTTGTTGCTTCATTTTCTGTCGGTCAACTAATTGATTAGTCACTGTAGGAAATTGTGCACTCAAATAGCTTCATGATTTTATGGGGGAATTATGAGTTATTATTGTGCACAACTCCAACTTGAAATTATTTGTCCAGCAACATAACTCATACTAGAGTAGGTATAATAATAGGGAAATAGTCCTCCTTGTTGGCCACACGAGAGAGGTCAATTAGAAATATGATTGTTATTAATCTTAATTATGATTTTGCAAGGGTATAGGTCTTAAGTGAGGTTAAGTGACTGAGATGCAAGCACAAGAAAACACAAACCAGTCCACTTTAATTACGTACACATTTATTACTAATACTACAACTACAAGTACTAAACACTACAACATTTTACAAACAAGACACAAGAGGAAAAGGGAAACTGGTACACAAGGCTATGGCTAGTGAATGATTGAAATGCATGATGCAGAGTTATCTATTGTGTAGTTGGTATGAGAGACCTGATAAACAGATGAGATGACTGTTACCTGAGAAGCAGTGAGTCAAATCAATGGTACAACAGCTTAGTTCTGAATTGCCAGTTGAAATTACAAATCATGAAAGCACCAGGGTTTAAGCAAGTTGATGAAGGTTTTGTATGAATACTTGCTTGCTCCCTGGGGTGGCTTCTTATGGTGTGCTGGGGTGAGAAGCTGGAGTCTGGATCTTGTAATGATGAGTAAGTCGGCCAGTCTGGAGTTGAAAAGTTCCCATTGGAAGAGAGCTCCTGGTTCATGCTCTCCTAGACTTGATCCTCAACTCATGACTCTAGACTTTTGAGGTATCACCTCCTGTTGTTCTAAGTCACATCTTCAGACTTGCCAAATGCAAGCTTTCCACTGACATGGCAGAAAGCAAGAAAACAAAGTAAAAAACAAGCAGCAGCCCTAAAAAAAGCAGCCTCAACAGAGCATAGACAACAGCTTAGCGTCTCAGATAAGACACTGTTTTAAAGTTTCGGTCTGCCCGCCCAGAAGGTGTATCCTAGCCAATCCCAGGGGTTGCAGAGTTCTGGGGGAGCAGAGTTAGTCCCCTCCTGTTCACGGACAGGTGGGTTCAACTCCTGAATACAGTTACTCCATTAATCAAGTATTTACAATTTAACACCTGAATGATTCCTGTGCATTTTTGATAGTAGCTTTAGCGGTCTGAAAGTGAAACAAGCAGAACGGTACTAAACACGATAGTGTTATCATGGATGATGGGATTATGCTAGTGGTACATTTCTTGACTTAAAGGCAGTGGAATAAAAGTCTAACTAGAGTACTTAACACACATACTAACATATAATATTAATTGTTCTTAGACAAAATCTAAAACTACATTTGTAAGTCCATGGGTTTTACAGTCCTCTCTTCTTCTTGATCTGACTGCAAACGGCAGGGGTCCATGCCATTTGAGTGTGTGTGTGTGTGACTGGGGCATGGCATATTGTGCAGCATGTCTTGTACCTTATGCCGGTTTGTCCAGTGATCAGTTCTTGAGTCATTCAAGTCCTGAAAATCAAAATCCACAGTGGGATTAAAGTTGGTGCCAGCTCGTCTCTGTGTGTGACTGGCTCTTAGAGGTGAGTTATGATAACCAATGGTGGGGGTCGTTTATCCAAATGGTACTATCAGTTCACACTGGGGTGTGAATTGGTCCTCCCATCTTGCTGGCTCTTGTAGCTTGAAGGATCAAAGGTGGTTTGGGTCAGGGGTCTGGTTTGGTGACCATGCAGGAGATGAGGGGTTCCTTAGCTGATCCTTTCTGTGAGTTTGGGACTCTCACTTATATATTATTGGCCAGCATTCCTGGGGGCTGAAGAAAGAGCTGGTCTGTTGTTTGAGGCTTGTGCTGTTTGCTTTCGGTACATGCAGGGACTTTACCCTACACAACCTATTTGTTTCAGCAGTTGAACTCCTTCAGTGGTCAGTTGAGTCAGTGGGAGGAAAGTCTTGTATGTCAATAAAGCTTATGATTATTTCTTTTTAAGGAAATAGAAAGATGGAATTGATAACTGCTCAAAATGTCTCTTTCTGGATTACTGTGAGCTAATCAACTCTTATTCAATGATTTCACACATTTATAACTTGAATTAAAAAAGACACAATGCAATTTTTCCAGTAGAAATGGGACTGTGTGATGCTGAGTATGGCAGAAAAAGCCTTGTGTCTCAGGCAGATAGGTGTTCTTTTCAGAAATAACTGTTCAGTTTGATTTGAGACCTGCAGAGATTTCATGAAACAGTATCATTTCAGTCACTGCCTCTCTCATCTGTGACATCCAATCTGAGAAACCGAGGAATGGCATTTATCGTTGGCCAATTTACCTAAATGTCAGGTGTAAGCATATAGGTGGGTGGACCATCTCATTTACCCAGAGATGTCTAATTAATGCTTGACGGTTTTACAGCCTGCATCTGCTGCCTCCTGTCAGTGTTACAGTATGTGTGTCTTGCAGTATGCCATTCCTCAGGAATGTTAATGTAGATAGTCATCCATTTTCTCCCCCATTCAGCCTCCTCTTGTTTACTGGACTCTGCAGAAGCTGATTCATGCTCAGTTGAACTGCTCAGCTCACTGATGTGGAAGTACTGATGGTAATCTGAATGGGTTCAGGGGTCAGGGGAGTCATTCCTCAGCTGTTTTCTGTTCTTCACTTCCAATTTGTTACTCTTCTGAATGAGTGTGTATTTCAGGAAGGCAATGACCTGGACACTGATACAGTATGAATGTATTTAAAAAATGTTAAACCCCATGACATGTGTTTTACTGGCTCTTAGAGCACTGCTTAATGTTTCCCTCTCATCACTGTGGTGATCAGGAAGTGCTGCCCTTGATGCAAACTCTTTCCTTCCTTTCTGCATCTGAAATTGATCAGTTCAGTGTTGACCAATCAAACGTGCAAGTGCACATTCCAGGCAGATTACTTTGAAACATGGATGGCATAATTCCACTGTTTACTGCATGATCAGTGAGACAGAAGATACAATGATTGTGATATCCTTCCGGAGTTGTAAAATCCTGTCTCATAGTACTATAAACCGCTGCAGTGATTTGGCTTGTAGGTCTTCAAACTCATGAATGTTTTATTAAAATCAGCTACCTTAATTCTATGGCATTGTCTCTGAAGCAACATGCTGCAAACACTTAAGCCCCTTGCTTTGTTTTTCTGAACACCTGGTGATGCTTCTTCCTCACATTGGCCATACAGATGATGATAGATATTTCACTTAGAGGTTGTATTCGTAATTCTGCTCTCAACATTTATATCTCAAACTAGATTTGCAGTAATAGGTATGTTTGCATTTGGAGGGTTGGCTTCTGTCTAATGATAGATGATGTTGTATTGCTGTACAGATTGTAAAGCCCCTTGAGGCAAATTTGTGATTTGTTATGTTTGGCTGTATAAATAAAAATTGACTTGACTACTGTGAGAACAGTTACAACGGTGGTCAGCTTGTTGCTTGTTTTTTCTCCAACAAGTTTTTGATACTCAGAATGAATGGAAGAATAAGATTGCTTTGGTTATTATAATTGCAGAGTGGTAGTTTTGTTTTCAATAGTTGGCCAGACAAGGTAAACTTTCTCATTGTTGCTCTACATGGAAAAGGGTATGGTTGTCTGTAAATGAAATTACTAAATAAATGTAATTTCATTTAAATGAATTAGAGGAGAGGGAACCAATCATGCACCATGGAGCGCAAACAGTCTTCATTTTACACCACAATTCTGTCTTCAGAAAATTATCTGCACATACATTTATTTGTAGATATGTTTTGTAGATCTAATGACACCTGGTATCAGTATTTTTGGTTGGACTGGCCACAGACCAGCACTATAACCATGACTGTCTGTGAGTGACTGAGTGAGTGATGAAGTCACACCATTGGTCAGACAGCCGTGTTGGAGTGGAGTTTCCTCATTGGTCGTTGCTCTTTCAAAATGAATCGGCGCAAGACGATGGAAGCGGAGGACAGCAGCGATGCAGAGTGACTGTGTATCTGCTCCGAGCGCTGACGCTCTCAACTCTGGTGTTAAATGCAGTGAAGCTGATTAAACTCCAGTTTAAACAGACGCGTAGCAGCGTCTCTGCGTCTCCTTGTCTACTGTCCAGTGTGATCGACTCTGCAGCTGACAGTTGGCAGGAGAGATGCTCCGCAGTGTGTTTGGATTTTTATAACTGAACTAATACCAGGATGCAAGCTTTTTATTTCTCTGATGTTTTCACATAACAAACAATGAACAACAGCATTAAAACATGAGTCTTGCAGGTAAAACATGAGACTCATCTAGCTGTTATATCAGGTTAGTGTGGGGCAGCTGCTCTGCAGGTGCGCTTGATTTGACTATAACTGCGGTAACCAGGTGCAGATAAGCCTCTTGAATTTGCACTCAAAATGCTGTCAGAACTTTCATTTACAATTTCCACTGCAGCCTCCATGACCATCGACCAGGAAAGAAGCAGAAAAAAGGCACATAGAGGCATGAGGGACTTAAAGCACCATCACTCTGTCAAAACACTCAATACAGAGTGAAAAACCAGAGACATCCACAGAGTGAAACAGATGAAAGAGCAAGAGGAGTTAACAGATAATAAGAATAGTTATAATTAGAATTAAAATGAGTTCTCTTTCAAATCAAACATCCCAAGATATGAGTGGAAAGTATTGTTCTTGCAACTACATTTATAATTTTTTTTGACTTAAACTTAACCATGTCATGTGATGCTACTTCAGTACACTTTACCAGCAAATATTACTGGGACCACTATATAAAATTGCTGATGAACATTTAATATTCAGGAATTCACATTATAGACACTACCGCTGACTATCACTGTAACATATTGGCCAGATTGACCAGAAACAGTCCAGACCAGTGGAGGCTGGTCAGAGGCAGAGGATTTTTGAGAGGCAAGAGGGTGATCAAAATATAAAAAAGAATATTTGGTTGAAATAAACCATTACCAAATCTCAGTATTATTTACAACATATTTTTTTCTCTCTTCTTTGGAAAAAATCCATTACTGAAATTCTGGTTAAAATGCTTCAACAGCTTCCAGATTTCATCTTCAATTCTCTCCACTGTAAGGCAGAGTAGCAGCAGTAGATAACAAGCAGTAGATAGCTCTTTGCGTTAGCTAACAGTTAGCTTGTTGTAGCAGCCTGAAGGACTCTTTATACATCCATGGAAGGACTATTAAGGACTGTTGTTAAGCTAACAGGAGAATGGATCTGGACTGTGCAGCGCAGCAGCAGCAGGACACCGCCAGGGAGGCTGGAGAGAGAAGCAACCGGAGAAACAACCAGGAGAGTTAGCTCGTTTGTCATTGTTGCTAATGATATCAGACTGGTTAAGCAGCAACCATAAAGTTCTGTTAACTAACAAACAAGATAACCAACAGCCACAAATGGATGTTATGACATGAATACTTCATCTCCATGATAGAAAGAAGAAGACATCAGATAACGTGAGTCAGATACAGCTTCTCTCTCTCTGTCTCTTTGGTTGCTAATTTCATCTCTGATGGTTAAATGTCTCTCTGTGTGGCTGCTGTGTGAATTTATCTCCTTAACAAGAATGCAGCAGAGATATCTATATAATGTGTTGTGGTTAGTTTGCTTGTTGAAGTTACAGTGCTTAGTTACAGCTGTCTGGACTCACTCATTCATTTGGATTTGATCCCATTTTTAATTGAGTGGTTGTTCAGTCACCTGTTGATGTTGTGTGATTAGTGAATGAGTGTCCAGGAGGTCTGGCTGCTTGTTGTGACAATTTCTTCAGTTGGTTTTAAGTTTAGCTGTATATTGAGTAATAAGCTTAAAGTAACTAGAATAACAAGTGTTAACATGTCAGCTTTGTAGACTATATTTTGTATGTCGTGCACATAGATAAGAGTGTGTAAGTCATGTATTTGATACATCCATTAATACTTTCAGATGTGAACCTACACTTTTAGATCTGTGAATGTTTTTAGTGTACAGTCTTTCTAGTGTTCAGCACTGATCTGTCCCTGTATCACATTATAAGCTTTGTGGTACTTTATATATTTCCGTATACTATACACCCCTCCAATTTCATCAGGTGGGACAATGATATAGTGTGATGGGGTTTGTTGTAAGATTCCATGTTGGTTTTCTTCCTGTCCTCCCCAATTTTTTGAGTCACCAGCCGCCACTGGTCCAGACGTGTAACCTACTAGGTTCTTATTTAATCAGTATAATGTTCATCCTGAAAGTAGCAGCAATGCTCACTGTTAATATGTTACCTTTGTTGTAATACAATATCTGCTCCTCAGCTGCCATTTAAGACACTGACATCAGTATTTCTGGGAGTTTTGCAATTTATGTAATTACATGTAAATTTCACATTGTGGGTGTTGAAGACTGGTTCTGATATCTTTTATTTAAATTACTGTGTTTTTAGGTAAAAAAAAAATATTAACATACATTAAAATATGATAAAGGGATTCAAATGCTTTTTTTTGGTGGTTAGTTAAAGGTTTCTACAGGGTTTGAGGTTGCAATTTAGGCGAAGATCACCGTCTTGGTTAAATAATATAAAATCCAAAGCTGCAGCATTGACTCTTCAATGTTACAGTAGTCTAAACCTAACAACATGTTTGACACAGGGGTTTGGAGAAGTACATAGCCAGTGAACATAATTCAGGCAGTTATTATGTTTCCTCCAAAACAAACAAACATTAGTAGTAAATGTGTTTTGTAGGACGCAGAGTTTTGCACCAATATTCTTCAGCCTTGCATGGAAAAATCTTTTGTGGAAGAGGAGATACCACACTCTCCCCTGACAGTAGCCATAAAGCCACATTATTATTCTGATTGAAGGACATAGGCCAGAATCATGAGGTTTGCTATTTTGCACTGATTACACACCTGTATGCCAATCCTTGATTGAAATGAATGCAAAATAATGTGTCTGTGGGTTGTTGAAAGTCATTCTGGGAAATGTAGAAAGTGCCTAAGAAAAGTCCACCTGCACCTTATCATAATAAACATAAATGTATCAGACAGAAAGGAAAAAAATGGAAAACCTGAGTTCTGCCGGCGCCTCGGCTGGTACGAATTCACCCACAAATCTCTGGAGAGCACAGCCCTTTTCCTGCTACTCATTTATCTCTGCTCTGACACAGGACCTGGTGAGGGGGCCACAGGAAGTGTGTGTGTGTGTGAGAGAGAGAGAGAGAGAGGAGAGAGCTTTTGATTTCGTATCAGCAATGATCAAAGTCAAACTTGGGGACATTTGAGTCCAATAGAGCCCGTCCTTACAAGAAAAACGACAGTATAGGTCGTTAATTCAGTCGGCAAAAACCACCTATAGTTACGTTTGAGTGACAGACGCCATCTAATGGCTGTAGTCATTATGATGACGTCTATATAAGGTGACAAGTTTCCATATTGGGAGGAGGCAGGTTGGGTAGATGGTTAGATAAATGACAAAAAGTGGACTCAGCAGCAGGAGACCACTGTTCACTTCCCATTTCCAACCGTGAGTGTCATGTTTCTGACCGCGAGTTGGGACGTCGGGACAGTTTTTTAAAATACCATAACAATGATTGTTGTAGTGTTTACTAGGGATGTGCAGAGATTCCAGTATTTGTATTTATATCTATTTTTGTTGAGGCAGCAAAATTATTTGTATTTGTGTTTGAATAAAGCAGAAAGAGGCTTTTATAATCCTGTTCTTGTTTTTATTACGCTTTTAATTTTAGAAAATGAATAAGTGTTCATGAATAAACTGTCTTACGAAGGAGGTCCTGACACCAGGTCTCAAACTGGAGTCTCCCAGATCATAGATGACTGTGCTGACTACTGAGCTAAAACTTTACTCATTGCCTCACTGCAGACAGACCTCCACCTATTAATACACCCATAACACAGAGACAGCACACTGTGTAACGTGTAGGGAAGAACTTCAAAGGCCATTGTTGCTTTGCACTTTTCATTTATTGCGTATTTTTTACAACCTAACTTTGTGGAAAGGAGAAAAATGGGAACAACAGGTTATAGAGAGTCCCTTGAGAGCACTTTTCATGTGTCGGTAGCTCTGGGGAACACCCCCAACTCCAAGAGTAATGTCCAAATAAGAAATGTGCATCATGTAGCAGGTGGATGTGACTCCCCTCATCGAGACCTGCTGATAGACATAACAACAGAGCAGAGGAAAGAGACTGAGACGGTGATGTAACCGACCTGTGCGCTCGTATTTGCCCCTTTTTTTTTCCTCCCCGAAAGCAAATAATTTTTAATATATTTGTATGAAACAAATATTCGTTAAAAACCCACTATTTGTGCTTTGCCGAATAACGTATTTGTATTCGGGCACACCCCTAGTGTTTACTGTTGTTATAACTTTAAGGAAGTAGTAACTTTGACCCACACCATGTTTAAAGTGATCATTGTAACCCAAACCCCCAAATCATGATCTTTCTCTAATCCTAACCAAGTGGTTTCTGTGCCCAAACCTAACCAGACCTTAACCACAGCGTTGACACATCATGAAAATCATTATATTTCAACAGTGATTTGCAACTGTTTTGGAAAGCACCAGTAGAGGTGGCATATTAGAAACAGCTCTAGTGGGTCATTCTGGAGTGCATGGCACAATCGGCCTATATGGTCATTTAATTATGAGGATGTGTTGGTCCAGTCACTGAAGGGCTTATTCACAGAGATAGAGGGAGACCAAAGGAGGAAAAAAAGATGGTGGAAAGCTATCAGAGAGATACAGAGTACTTAGACAAACAGATGATAGGAGGGGAAAAGCGGATGACAGTCTGTTGTGCTTCCAAACTTTCTTATTTCTCTCCCACTCCCTTCCTCTCCCACCTCTCTTGGCTCTTTTATTTTACCCCTCATCCGCTCCCACCCTGCCTGTCTGTGGCCTTCTCCTGCTGTGACTCGCATCTGCTGGCAAAAAAAAGGTGATCTTTAGTCTTGGCAGGGAATCCCCAGCATGCCCACCGCCTTCTCTCACTGGGATTTGTTATGTAGTGCTGTGCAGCCGAGGATGGATACTGGCTTTTAGGATTGAGCTCATTATCTGTGTCCTTTACTCCAAAAAGCACGTGGCGTTATCTTCTGATTGTGATATGATAGTGGCAGGAACAGCCAGCTGATTTGTCTAACTTCAGACTGCTGAAGCCTCATATTACCTTCAGCTGAACCCCAATCTTTTATATATATGTGGTATGTGAGCAGTGTTGGGCAGCATTGTCTTACAGTAATGTGATTACTTTTTCAGTAACAAGTAGTGCAAGGGATCATAGTTTGAATTTCTCCCAGTAACGCTCTGTTACTTTGATAATTTGAGGGTCGACTTGTCTGTTGTCTTGCTGGAAATTTGATGAGAGGTTGATATCAGTTTGGTCTGATATGTGCTAGCTTCAATCAATCAATCAACCAAACTTTATTTATATAGTATGTTTCATACAAGTAGAATGCAATTCAAGGTGCTTAACAAGTGACTGGTAAAGGTGGATTGGAAATTTTAGATTTAGTTCAGAGTTGGAGGCTGTGAGAACGATGCAGCGTCACTGAAAGGACGGGACTTCATGCAGTCACTGCAGCTAACACTAAACTAGCTGTTGATGTCAGTAAATACCTCCAAACTGTCAACTGCCTGTTTGTTAAACCACAACATCTCCTTTTCTTCTTTTACATGTGTTAAACACAGAAGATGGAACATGTGGCTGTGGAGGCTTTCAAGTTGTTTAAAGAAACCATTGACAGAGCTGACCAAGACCCCAGTAACAGCGCCGGACTTTGAAGCCAATTTGACATAGTGGCCAAACTGTGTAATTACAGCGGACCCAAAAACACTTCTGTAAATCTGCGGAAACATTTTTTTGAGCATCACAACCTCTGCAAAATGACTCGTTTCACTATCAGAATTTGATCCATTCGGTTTGATAACATTTGGAAAGTCCAGAAGAGCTGCATGATTGAATTATTTTTACCCCATTCAAGTTAGCAGAGGGCTAAACCAGAAGTTAGCCGGCTGGTGCGCCTGCTCTATGGGCCATATGATCCCAGAAGATACGGGTAATTTTATACCCGGAAGTCGGACCTTTTTTTGCTTCATGCGCCGCTGAGCAACTTTAATAGGAATGAATGGAGCCCCGCCTCTGACGCTGTATCCACTTCTCTTAGTACATCTGTGGAGCTGACAGCTGAGTAACAAAAGCAAAGGAGCAAGTATTGTTAGTAATTATTTTGCTGTTGAGTAATTAGTAATGTGATTACATTTAAAGGAGTAATATGTAATGTTTAAATTATTACATTTTTCAAGTAAGGGGTTGAATGACTACAGCCTAATCTGATGCATAACTGCAGTTTTTTACTCTTCTACATGTACACCATCAATATTAATATACCCTTTTCACTTTTGAGTGGAGTTATGCAACGAGTGAGATATGCAGAGCTGTTATGTGTAGTGCGTTCGGCCAGCAGTGCTTTATTAACCTTTTCTTTCCGCTGCAAATGTAACTGCTTAATTACCGATTAATTCATCCAACCTTTATTTAAATCTCCAGGAATCACTGAGGGCATGCCCTCATTTTCAATGATGTCAAGAGTACAATTAAAACAGAATAGATACGCACAAAAAAATAATTAACGAGAAAAACAAACAAAGAAACAACAACAGAACACAGTTAAAAACAATTACATTCAAGAGCGGAGCAGTTTGTAGTCATGGTTTTAAATTGACCCACAGGAACAACTGTATGAAGTTTTAATGTGTGTTGTAAAATGTTCAATGTGCTTGAGTGTGAGTTTCCCCAAATTTATTGCTGGCACGTGGGACTTCGAGCATTAGCTGATCACTTGAATGAGTCAAATAATGACTATAGGACCAATTTAAAAAGGGATATATGATGACAAGTTGCCATTAAGGGCTTTATAAATAAATAGAAACCAATGCCTGTCACATCTTACTGTTAGATGCCCACCAAACCTTTTCATACAAGATGCAATGATGAGTAGAATAACTGTCACCACTAATAAATCTTAGGGCAGAGTGATAAACTGAATCTAGGGGTTTAAGAGTGGAGGCAGAGGCGTGTCTATAGATAACATCACCATAATCCAAAACAGACAAGAAGACGGCCTCATTTATCTGCTTCCTACTGAGCATAGGAAAATTAGCTCTGTTTCTGTACAAATATCCAATTTTGTGTGTCAATGTGACACAACAAGCTTAACTTGATGTAGAACAGTGCATTTTGCTTTGGTTCCTTGTGTCACTGAGGGCTCACGGGTTCCTGTTACAGTCAGCATTCACTGCCAGCTGGGTTTTGGGGTCACATCATCTTCTTTGTGTGTGTGTGTGTCTCTGATAGTTCTAGCCTCGCTAGAAAGGTCCTGCCTCTAGATGCATTTCCCTGGATGCTCTATTTTTTCTTCCAGATTCACCAATTACAAAGCTTTAAGCTGCCACACAGGACACCAAGGTCACAAAACCATGAAATCCTAGTTTGTCTCCACACAAAATGCTCAGAAGCAGTCAAATGAGTATGCAGTCGCCATGGATACCTGCTATATGATGAGCTCCATTACTTGGAAGCCCATTTGGTGCCCTCCTGAGAAGCTGGTGATTCAATATTAGACTGGACGGCTTCAAGATGCTGCTTTTGTTTTGCTTTCATCTTTAGTGATAGATATCTGTGTTTCTGCACAGACTGACAGATCACCTGTCCATCAAGCAGTATGTGATGTTTTTTCTTCCTTGGATTTTCTATCAGTCATGTTGTTGTAGGAATAAGAAACAGAGCAGAGATTTTCAAGTAGGCGGCGCTCTTTTCGTTGCTCAGACATTGTGGGAGTCGGTGCCGGTGAAGAGCTATTCTGATTATTACCCATGAGGATCTTTTTACTCATCATGAGGAAGACTAGACAACAACCAGGATGGCCACAAACTGAAGGCAGATTTTTAAAAACATTCAGTTAATGATAGAAATGTCCTGTTATGATGGATGCAGTGTTCTCTGTCTTAGCTGCTGCACATTTTCTATAAATTCTGCCAAAACAAAAATCTAAACATTAAAAAGTCAACATATCAGCTTCGGACAACAAAAACAAATCAGGATTCTTCTACTGGATCTTTTCAAACAAATAATTCCTCAAGTCACTGTACAAAGTCGTCCTTGGCAACACCAAGATTTCAAACAGTCAAGATTACCTTTATATCTGCCTTTATAAGCACCAATTAACTGAGCCTGCAGAGAGCTTTGCCTTCTCTGTAAATTTAATTTTTCTGTGTAGTAATTTTAGATTTGAATGTAATTTCTAAGTTTTGGCTTCGTACAGTTTCTCTCCTTCAACTGTTCCTTATAGGTCTTTATCTTTATTCTTTAGATATTTATTTTACACTACAAGTTATTTACTGAAAATAAAATTCAAATCAGAAAGAGAAACTATTGCAACGACCTCTCTCGCTCGAGCAAAGATAATTGTGTGCTTGATTTCAGGTAAAGATCTTGTGCTTCTTTTGGCTACAGGTTAAATGATCACTAATTAAAAAAACAAACATAACTAACAAAATAAACATTTCTTTATATGGTGAATACAGAACATACAAGCAGGGTTTTGTGACATCACAAATGCCAATCATGTGATGTACAAACACTGAGAATAGACTTTACAGTAAAGGCAATGAGGGCAAACAAAAACAATTACAAATAATTATATGTCTTAAAACACATCTGGAGCGTAAATCTCTCTGAGAGTGTAGAGATGTTTCTGAAAATCTCATTTAAATGTAAAGGAGGTTTTCTGTGCTCATATTTATATTTATATATTTCCCTAAAGAGAAAATCCTTTCATACTGTATGTTGCTCCTCGCTGGGTTTCCACTGACAGCATTCGGACCGTTTCTTTAAATGCATCTTTAAATGTGTCTCCGCTCATCAGAAACACCAGCTGATGGGCTCTCTAATAACCAGGCCACTCTGTCACATCTGCATAATTTAAAAAGACTGCAAGAGATCTTTTTTACACTAATTAGTGAATAATGTTGTTTGATTGTGGCTTGTTTGGCCGCAGTACTGCTTTACTGGCCTCTTGAAAAACCCTCCCAATAAAGTGCTGTTTACATGTTGTTTATTGCAAGTCTGTGGACTGAAATTCTAAACATCATATGTGATAAATTCTCTTTAAATTAGGTTCTTATACAACAAACTTTAGACAGACAGACTCAGCTTATGTCACAGTATTGATATATCGATATGCCTGTCTGACTTCTGTCAAAATAATGATAAAAGTTACAAAAATGTTGATACTGAATGTATGAAAGAAATGTTCAGTGACAACAAATTTTCATTTTTTCCTCATATAGTAGCCGATCCTGCAGTACAAATATCTGCTGGTAGTGTTTTTATGGTGATATGAAGACACTTAAGGTTAAGGTTATAGAAATATTATAGTCTTTGTTTACTGTAAAACAGAAAATGTCTGCAGCTCATGAAGCATGACACATGTTTATTAATATCTACCATCTCCCTACGACTTCAGCATATATACACACTTTTTACTTTTGCCAACTCAAACTCAATTGGTGAAACAATTTAGTAGTATATAAATGCAATATCTGGAAGACAGGATTGAACTCTGGTATGTTTTTTATTGTAATTTTGGTGAAATTACCCTAAAATTTCCTTCTGGACTCCTGCAAAATTGGTATCTGTGTATAAAAAGAGTTATAATTTCTAAACTTTTGATCTGATTTTGATGTAAATGACCTCAAATTAAAGCTGAGAGTCAAGATTTTAACTAGTAATAATAATGGAAATACATTTTATTTACACAGTGCTTTTAAAAGGCACTCAAAGACACTTTATATAGATAAACAAATTGAGCAGCAACAGAGCAGCAGGAAAGACAATGTTAAAAGTAGAAAACAAATGCAATAAAAGAGATTTAAATACAAAAAAAAGACATAATCTCATTTAAAGTATCAGGCTAAGAGCTGAGCATTAGTTAGAAGTGGTTTTAGAGGGATGAGTTTTAGAGCTTTTTTAAAACTAGGGCGTTTAATGTCCATGGTGAGAGAGTCCCAGAGGGCGGAGGCGGCTCTGTCGCCCCGTCACAGTCATCGATTCATTTCAAATCCAATATTTGAGCACAAAGCCAGCAAAACCAGCACTACAAGAATGTGTCACTGTCTTTACACTTTGTGTTTATTCATGTATCTACAATCGAAATGCCGCTGACCCGTATGTGAACCCACTGTATGTTTGCTGCATGGTTAATTTTACAAACCTCCTCTGTGAACATCATTCAGCCCATTTTCTGCTTTGTGGTTCACCTTTTAAACCTGTACACACTGGGATCAAACGATGGGTCCTCAACCATTACTGGTCCTGCTTTGAATGATAGTCGACAGTGGAAAGAGCAGAACTGCTGATTTTTATTCCATCTTTGATCTTCAGTTGTGTACTTGTTTGTTTTACCCCCTCCTCCTCCTCCTCCTTCTTCCCTCCCATCCTCGGAGATTTGACTGTGCGCACAGGCAGTTGCATCTACAGCAAGATTACTGTGTAATCAGGTTCTATTGAACATAAATCTTGAATGCTGTTATTGTAGAGGAAGCTCATATATTATACATTGGCTCTAATTCTAGGTCAAAACCTCCTTGTGTTTCTTGACATATGGTGCAAGTGATTGTGCTTCAGGTTATTGTGTCTTAAAAGTGTGATTTTTACAACCTTGACAGCACATTTTATTGCATCTCATTAAATAAATCTATTTATTTGTCATTTGGAGAGGCAGCAACCCAGGGAAACACAGTCGGAAGACCTAGAATTAGTAAAATTGTATGATAGTGGGAATTTCCTCTTACAATACATTAAAAAAATAATAATAATCGGCGTAAATTTAAAAAAGATAACCCCCACCTACTCTTCTCTCTGCAGGGAGAGAAGTGGGGAGGAGAGCTGTTGTAGGTGGAAGGGTTGATGTGATTAATGTTGATGCTTTGTGTTTAACATGTTGCATAATCATAAATGGGATTTGTATGTAACATATATGTCCATATTTTGACATGTAACAACAGATGTAGGCTGCACTTTAAATATATACTGTATGGCAACAATATGAAATATTAGAGCTGGTTCATATTTCAACATAGAAGTATGTAGAAGGCTCCAGTGATTTAATTTACTGTAGACATCTCTGTTTCCTCCCTCCCCTCTCTTCTCTCCTCCCCACTCAGGGAGCCTGGGTGCAACAGTGGAACCTCCTCCTTGAGAGAGCTTTTCTCCTGTGGATGTTATGGCTGAAATGGTACGTAGGATCAGTCAAAGGCTAAAAATGTAGCTGAAATTAAGGGGGGAGAGGGGAGGGGAAGGGGGTGAATAGCAGTTGGGAAGAGGGATGAGTGCCTGAGCGTGCATGCCTCCTTTTTTTCATGTGTCACCTCAAGCTGGTTTAAGATTAGAGGACAGAATTCACAGAGATGGAAAGAGGACTGTGTTTTTGTGAAGGTGGAAAGAAATCTCACCTGTGATGGATTTACTGTGACCTAGTGATGGTCAGGGATAACTTTAAAAATAAAATCTTATATTCTGGTATATTTTCTGGAAATTCAACTGAAAAATTTCTGAATATCGTGAATTGAATACATGACAAATAAATGTTCTTCATCACATAGAGGTAAAAATCCCCTTTTAGGTTTAAGTTCTTTACTCAACGTTATTGTCAAGAATAGAACAATAAAGTCCTGGACTTGTTTCCATAGTTGTCCCAGATGTTTTCACAGTCCATCAACCATCTGACAAGACAGAGACAGGCGTTCAATGTCTCACATGAATAAACGTTAAAAAAAAACAAGCACTAAATGTAGTTAATTGAACCTTAAAAACAAACAATTGGTTACATGTTTTTAGGAAATATTCAAGATAAAAGTTAAACTCACATAACATCACATCAAAAAACAGCAGTTGTGTGACACTGAGTCAAGATGCAAATATCTGTGAATAAAAAGTTAAATATAAAAAATATTAGACAACCAGATTTAGAGTAAAGGGAAAGCTGCCTCAGATAGTAAAGCAAAATCTGAAGGTCTATACTTATATCATTTGTATTCCCCAACTTTAACTCTGTTAAGCTTTAGGTCACAGTTTTATCCAGGTGAACTAGATTTCAGATTCCCACCCCTTTTTTTTTTGTTTTTGTTCTGTATTGCAGCACACTGGATTTAAATGAAACGATGTGGTTAGAGTACTGACTACTCTCAACTCTAATTTGAGGGTTTTTAAATCCACATCAAATCAACAGTGTAGAAATTGCAGCATTTTCTGTGCAAAGAACCACAATTTTAAGTGATTAAGTTATTGTACAAGGGAACAAACTTATATTTAATCATTTTTTGATATTTGTTGTCAAATCTTCTGGAGTTAATGTCTGAATGGCTGATGTCTAATAAGCAAAGACAGCAGCAGACACTATATAGACATTTCTCTGTGACATGTGGTTTGGAGTACTCGCCACAAGTCCAGTGAATAAAGTCTTCATGCTACAACATACAATAATTTTTAATTTTAATTAATTATAGTGTATTTCCATTGTTGTGTCAATGGCTTTGGTTTCAAGTCAATTTTATTTATAGAGCCCAATATAACAAACACAAATTGGTCTCAGAGGGGTTTATAATCTGTACAGCAATACAACATCCTCTGTCATTAGACTCTCGATCCAATTAAGGAAAAACTCTATTGGTATGGATATCCTGTGCCAATAGTGCATTTAGTTTTAGTATGGAATTATTATGCATGCGCGTTGGTATTAATTGCACAAGGTTACGTGATCAAATTCAAATTGTTTCAAAGTAGAGGAACGTTGTTGTTTGAAGGTAAGACACAAATCTTGCTCAATGATTAGGTTTAGACACCAAAACCAATTGGTTAGGGTTCAGGAAAGATCATGTTTTGGGTTAAAACAGTAAAATGTGGCAACAATGTCCTATTTAATGGCACTAAAATGCCCGACGTGATGGCAAAAAATGTCCGGTTAGTGGTCTACAAGAGGTCCGGCAATAAACTCTGGAAACCCATTCTGTAAAACCAGTCCAGACCAACAGCCTGTGGACTACTGGCACAGAATCTTGTTCTGTGTCAATAGGTGGTAAATTACTGCACTGGTTCTGTAGCTTGTGCCAAAAACAACAAACCTTTAAAGCAGAAAAAATGGAAGAAACCTCAGGAAGGGCGACAGAGGAGGGATCCCCCCCCCAGGATGGACAGACAGGAAATAGATGTTGTGTGTTTAGAATAGACAAAGAAAGACGAATTACAGAAATACAGCATGGAACAAGATGACAAAATTATAATGGACTTATAATATATATGAATAATGTGATCAAGAGGACGCCAAAACAGAATAGGACCTGAGTCATTCGACCTCCATCATCACCATGGAGACCTGAGAAGAGGACAGACTACACAGGGGAGACGACTCACATCACACTACTCTCAGAGGAAGAGGAGACAAGGAACCACACACACACAGGAGAGAGAGAGAAAGATGAGGACATCATTCACACAGGAAAGAGAGAGAGAGAGACATGACGTGAGGCTGAATCTCCTGCAGGATAAGAAACCAGATCCAAAACCTCTGGAAATGACACTGACAGCCAGGGAAGCACAGCGTTCCCAGGATGGGCGACGGTCCAGCAAAAAGAGACGCCTGAGAGAAAAGAGAACAAGGAGGAGAAAATAGGGAGAGAGAGAAGAGAGAAGAGAAAGATGCTCATGTGCTTTTGGACAACAAACAAACAGACGGTTAGAGAGATGCAATAGTTATCAGAACAGTTGCAGTAATCGATAATCTCAGCAGCAGGACAGACAAGGTTTTAAATTAGTAGAGCTTCATGAATTCATTGAGACTGAGAATGAACCTCCGTACAGTTTAAGGTCATGACATAATCAGTTAAAGGCAACTAAGTGAAGGTCAAGGCAAATTTTGTGCTAAGTCATTCAGATGTTGAGCTATTTCACTGGATAAGTGAAATGTTTGATCTGCTGATGGAACAAAATGAAAATTCAGGGAAAAAAGTTACTATGGTTCTTCCTCCAGGAACCATGAATATTTGTACCAAATGTGTCAACGTCATGATGATGCTAGATAAAAAGTCATAGGATTACACAAATTGGTATGAGCCACCCTCTGGGGACCATGGATGCCTGTACAGAATTTCATGACAATCCATCCAGAAGTTTTTGAGATATTTCTGATATTGCGATTCCTGGAGCCACGCTGATAGCATGACATGCTGCTGTATTGACCCTAAAACTAGCAAGCAGTCATGCACTATTCATCCAATATAGATATGGGCTAAACATCCCCAAATAATCCTAAAGCTGAAAGTCATCGTTTCATTTCATGTCTAACATGCTGGAGTAGAACCAGAACAAATGAAACCATGTCATTGTTGTAACACTTTATGGCTGCATTGTCTTCTTCTAGAGTTTGACCAGGTTATTCATATATATGAAAGACAGTTACATCGATCTTCCAGAAGAGATAACAGCTGTTCATCCTCTCAGTGACAACTCTGATGCCTTCTATGTAGCCACATGAGTGCAGAGTGTAGCTTCTCAGTATGCATAGATAAAGCTGTAGACTTGACTTGAAGTCTGAGACACTCCAAATAATTGAAAAGATATTCAATATACTGATTTTTATCTTTCTATCTGTGCAATTTAGAGATTGAACCAGCAGGTAGTGGGTGATAGGAGTTCCTGAACGGTATAAATATTGATGTCTTGGTCCTTTTGTGTTGTTTGCGTGGCAGCAAAAAAATCTCTTTATGCATTTGTAATAAATTTACTGAGACTTTTGGTTGCACCGCAATGTTTTCATGGTCTTTATACCACATTATCCAACCACTCACCATCCCTGTGATTGTCTGTGTGTTTGTGTGTGTGTGTGGTGTAGTGCAGTGTTTCTTCTCACTGTTCAACTCGCAGTCCTTAAATCCGTGTCATTTATCTCATGCAGTTCCATTGATTATCCCCCCATTGCTCTGCCTGGCAGTGATTGGACACTTTTCTCCACTTGTCTCGTCTTCCCACTGTTCCCAGCAGCAGCAGCAGCGGAAAAGAAGCGCATTAGCATATTTCTCTGAGCTGCTGCCAATTTCATCCTCAATTTTCCTCTGCATTTTGTTTTATAGTATGTTTTTTTTTTCTTTTTTTTGCTGTTATCGCAAAATGTTGCCATGGGATGTGCGATAAGAGAGCTTTCCTATTGTAGCGGTTTCATTGTTAATGTGATGAGATGTTTTTCTTTTTAAATTGGACTCGTTTGGTCTGGACCCAGATGGCTGCTATTACATGGGACATGAGCGTGCAAAGTCTGTCTGACATTATGATCACTTAGAGATAAAAAGTGGGGCATGAAAAAAACCCTGAAGGTCTGAGTGTATGTGTGGATGGTGGGTTAAGTGGGTCCGAGTTTTCGAGTGAGCCAACAAGGGCAGGAATGTAACTAGTAATTTACTGTATATAAGTACAATTTTGTACTTTACTTGAGTATTTCCATGTTATGCTACTTTATACTTCCACTCCACTACATTTCAAAGGGAAATATTGTACTTTCTACTCCACTACATTTATTTGACAGCTTTAGTTACTTTTCAGATGAAGATTTGACACAATGGATAATATAACAAGCTTTTAAAATACAACACATTGTTAAAGATGAAACCAGTGGTTTCCAACCTTTTTGGCTTTTGACGTCTTACAAAAAGCAGTGTGTAGTCGGGGTCACATTTCACATGTCTATGAGTTGTTAACAGCTCCACCAAATAGTGATTTTTCCCTCTAAACTTCTCACATGCTTTCATTTCAATAAATGTTCAAATGATCCAATATTTCAGCAAAAATCAAAGATTAGAGAAAAAGTCCAAAAACTGAAAACAGATTTGTGTATCAGAACTTTGTTTTTTCTTCTTTCCTCTCCCATTAATCATCTCACGACCCCTCAGATTTATCTGCTGACCCTTTAGAGGGGCCCGACCCCTAGGTTGGGAACCACTGGACTAAACTAAGCTAACTGTATATAAAGTAGTTGAAACTAGCTCCACCTCCAGCAGCTACAACAGTAACATGCTGCTCTAACACTGATGCTTCACCATTAATAATCTAATAATGTCATATATAATAATATATCAGTCAGAGGGACCAAACCACTACTTTCACTGCAATACTTTAACTACATCAAGCTCATAATACTTATGTACTTTTACTGCAATACTTTAACTACATCAAGCTCATAATACATATGTACTTTTACTGCAATACTTTAACTACATCAAGCTCATAATACTTATGTACTTTTACTGCAGTAGGATTTTCAATGCAGGACTTTTACTTGTAATGGAGTATTTTTACATCATTGTACTGGTACTGAGGCACCTTGAAGGAAATAATCCCTCTTTTAATTGTATTCAGCCACATGTTCTTGCACACAGGCTCTTATTTAATTTTAATATGGATTTTAGTACAATATGTTGGCTCACTGAGTTCTTAATGAACAGATCTCAGGGTGTCTGGGTTAATGAAACCTTGTCCAGTAAACTCTCATCTTCCTTCACCTCAGGGCTGTGTGCTTTCACCACTTTTATTCATCTTATATACAAATGAGTGTCAGAGCAATAATGTATCAAGATTTGCCCTTAAGTATGTTGATGACTCAGTGATCGTGAGTCGTCTGCAGGGTGTGGATCATAGCCCAGTCCTTGATGAGTTTGTTAACTGGTGTGACCAGTCTTTCCTCCAAATAAATGTGTCTAAGACCAAAGAAATGTTTATTGGTTTTCGGAGGAGGCCCTTGTACCGTGTGTGATTAAGGGTGAGCCAGTGGCAGCAGTGCAGCAGTATAAGTATTTGGGCGCCATCCTAGACGAGAAGCTTCAATCTGATGCAAATACAGATGCTTTATGTAAAAAGGCAAATCAACGGTTGTTGTTTTAAAGAAGTTGCAAAGTTTTAATGTGGACATGACATGATGAAAATGTTTTATTCTGAGTCTGTTCTTTCTTTGTATATGATTTGCTGGTTTGGCAGTCTTAGTCTTACAAATAGGATCAAACTGGAAAAAAACTGGTGCTACCCTTAATGACGTTCAGCACCTGTTTGAAGTGAGGGTCATCTCAAAGGCACAGACTATTGTTGTGGACCATCAACATCCTTTACATGTTGAGTTCCAGATGTTTCCATCAGGGTGGAGGTTTAGTCTAAAGGTAGCACTAATGGATACAGATTGTTCTTTGTTCCATCTGCTATTGATTTCTTAAACTATAACTCTGGATGTCATCACATCTTTCTTTCTTTTTTCCATGATTCATGGTGACATTATCGAACATATGGATCTTGTGCCGTGTTGTGTATGATGTATTGTATGTATTTGCGTTGGACTCCTGTCTGTAAAGCAAATTGCCATCAGGGACAATAAAGGTTTTTGAGTCTTGAATCTTTGAACTTTTACTTACTTAAGTATCAGAATACTTCCCTTGGTGGTTAAAGGAAACAACTTGGGTTTTATATTCTCCCTCCTGACTACCTCAGAGGTCTTCTCCATTTCAGTTGTCCAGTGTTCTCTCACACCACAAACCTTTCTTCTTCTTTGTTTTATTATAATGTTTGAGCTCCTTTTCATGCTGAAGTACAGCACTGTCCTGTTTCTAAAAAAAGGTCTGAGGCATGAAAAAGATGTTTTTCTTATAGCTGGCCTCTTGTTTAGCCCACTCATATCCAGTAGTTTTTATTGAATAGTGTGAATGTTACAGTAAACTTACATCACTCAACTGTTACAGTTTGTTAGTTTAGCCAACACCACAGCGACCACCTCATTTAAGTCTATTTAGACTAATCAATAAATGGCCACAGGAATGTTTACCTGCTGTTTTCCATCAGGTAACTTTGCTGTGTCCTCATTTATATTTCCTCATTTGCAAAAGTCATTAATGACCAAATTAATTAAAGTCATGGCCCACTCATATGTTCAAGAATAAATATAAAAACAAAAATAAATTATAAGAATAAGTTTTCGATCAGTTTTTCAGGAAAAGAGCTGATTACTGCGGCCCAAAGCGACACTCAGTTAAATTGTATTTGTAAATCAGAATTGTTCAAATGAATCAAATCATTGTCAATCTTCTAACATGTGCTGTACGTCTCACTGTGGTGTTGGTGGAAGCAGCTATAGTACACACCAGTGCATACTGACCTACTTTTTCTACATGTGGGGCGTATTAATAATTCATATTCTATATGTTCCACCTCTGTGTTTGTGTGTGTGTGTGTGTGTGTGTGTGTGTGCTTGGCCTTTTAACAATTTAATGATCAATGTGCAGCAGGATGGAAAACAAACTTCCTGTAGTGATAGTATGATTCTGTCTTTGGAGGAAAAGCTGATTGACATGTTCAGAAATCTGTGATGGTTTTATAGTTGAACATTTGATAAATCCTTTTCTAAGAGGAGTATTTAGATTATATTTCAGACTTGATTTATTTGGGGACACCTGTGGTTACTGGTGGTAAAAGCTTGTGCATTTTAATGATACAGGACGCAGAGTTTTGCTCAAAATCACAGATGTCAGAGAAGGAACAGAGGAAAGGCAACTGGTGTTATCTGTTTACAGTGCAGCCAAACAAACCATAGGCTGAGAGGATTCATCACACCGCGTCAGTTTAATGAAAAGTCAATAATTTCCATTATTCTGTGAGAAACTGCAGTCTGGAACCGTGTTCGTCACACTTGTTACTCTTACAGTTAACTGCAGGTGTAACATTTAATGCTCAGAGCAGAAAGACAAGGATTTACCCTTCATACACCTTGATGTTCATTCTTTTTAAAAGAATCCACATATTTTACTTGTATATGTCATTTTTATTTCTAGAAATGTTAATTCTATTTGTGTTAAATCTTTAATATCTCTTACAGCAATTAACATATGGAATTGACAACAATGCAGTATATTTATGGTATATAAATGATGATGAAATAATAGGAAATTGGCCGAATGAGCAGGGAGGACATTCTGTAATAAGAGATTTGATACTGTAGTTATATATTTTAAAGTTGAAGAGAAGGAATAACTGATTATTTTTACTTCTTTCACATTTAGCAGTTTGATAAATAAGGGCTTGAGTAGTTTTCTACACATTAGCATCGTATAGTGAATGACCCTGTTTACCTTGATTACCTGTTCTCACAAACCGCACACATTATTTATTGATCCGTTAACAGAAATTGCTGAAAATTATGTTTCTTTTGCTGCTTTACTATTAAAACCTACCTCAAGGTTCATTGGTTGAACGCTTTTACTGTGAAGCAGCAGCAGCAGGAAGCGTTCAGTCATCAGTAACACTAACACTAATAGTGTACGTGAATGCATCATTTCCTGTAAATCCTGTGTTTGCAGGTCATTTGAAACCTATAACATCACAAGCATTATAATTTCAATCAAGTATATTATTATATTTGGTATTTTATCATTTTCAGTTTGTCTATGACACAAATGTGCATGTAGCAGAGCAACACAGCAAAAGCACATGAATTCACAAGTTATAAAAAAAAACGACATTAAAGTGTGTCATGAGGTAATTTGAATTTAGTCACACAGTGTCAAGCTTAAGCATAACCCCGAGACATGGAGCATGGATCCCACATCCAGATGATGCTAAATCAGACCCTGCAAGAGCTGAGAGTGCTGAAAGTGTCCAGATAATGAGCTGAAGGTCCTTAAAGAAGCCAATTAGCCCTAATAAGCTACAGTTTCTGGTGACCCGGGGGAGAGACTGCAGTGTGCTATACTGTATACAGCACACACACACTCATCTTTTCTCTTGTCTCCCATCCACTATCACTGCTGACGTCTACTCATTTTTATAATAGGAACACATACACATAAATGCAAACACACAAGTACACACACTTTCTTGTCGGACCCAGATTTCTGCCTCTAGGAGATGGTTGTTTGGTCACCGGTGTCCCTGGTGATAGTTATTGATCAGGGGACGATGATGGCTGTTCCGGTTTGATCTCTCAGTCAGGAGGACTCATTACTCCACTGCTGCTCTTATTTAAGTAGGGGAAGCGTGGCGGAGAGGAGAAGGAGGAGTAGGAGGAGGGACAACACTTATTCCCCAACAGATGCTCCACAATGTCTGTCAGTCAACCTCAGAGCTTCTCCTCTGATTTGAGAGGAATCGATTTTTAAATTGAGGGCCCTTCAGTCCCCTTCTGCCTACATGTTTATAATGCTATTGATAGCTGACATCCACATGTATAAACTGTCTGATTAAAGCCCATATGTGAAGCATTTGGAAATTTCTGACTTAAGCCCCTCTGCTCTCCAACTCCCCATGGATCTGAACTGAGAACATTAGGAGTACAGTATGTACACACTGAGACAACTACATTTTGGCCTGCTGACTTCTGCATTTCATAAGTTAATCATTCTTTTTGTTACTTACCGTACCCACCATGTGCTCCACAAACAAAAGGAGGAGGCACCCAACTACTTCCTGTATTTATACACTGGATTATGTCATCAGTGATGTCACTGGGTTAGACCAAGTATTGGGGGATTTATGTTATTTCATTAAATGTTTGGTTTAGTATTGATATGATTTGTACTTGTTTTGGCTCAGATTGAGGTTTAATGCTGTGGATGTGTTTTGTGTAAACAATGTTGACTAATACAAGTAGCATTGTTATATACAAGGTGGTATAAGGGAAAGGATGCACCCCTGCAATAAATATGGTTCTGCCTGATGGATTGGAGGGCCTATTTAAGGGGAGAGATGAAGGTTTAGAGGGAGCAGAAATTAGAGGATGACGGTGTAGCTGTGTGCACGTGATCATGCCTTAGTTTGCTTTATCCTGAGCCAAGCTAGTTAACTTTCATTTTGCTTGTGTAAATTTCATTTTTTTGAGACACTGGACTGAATAAATCAGTTTTTACTCATTCAACAAGAGTCTGAGTCTGCCCCCCACCACCTTCCTAGCCACTATGGTCAGGCTTCCTCACAGTTTTGCCAAGAACAATATTCTATTTAAATTTTAACTTAAAACACCACAGATCTTCACCAAACAGGTGATCACTGCAGTGCTCACAGTGTTCTGTTATCCATCTGTTTCAACACATTCATAACTCACATTCATCACCTGCTGCCATCTTGATTCAGCTCAGTGGAGATTTCAAGCCTCTTATGACTTCTTTCACTTAACACAGTGAGCAGTGCAGTGGGCAACAATTCAAGGTCGGTCACATTTAGTGGTGAAATTAGCTGAACTATAATGGCTCACATGGTCGACTCAGCATGACACAGACTCTCTAATTAATTCATTATAAACTGACTGTTCCTACTGTGCTGTGCTTTTGTTTTGTGTCAACCTAAACACTTCCTGCTGATGTTTCCCAGTAACCAGGAGACATTAGCTTAATACATAGTTAAAAGAAAACAACAAATCAATTAATTATCAGCATTCAGATCAGTTAAAACTAAATAAAGGTCTGTTTCTCTCTACAATTCAAGGTAAATAAAGATCACTATTTGAGAATTTACTGTATTCTTTTATGCAAATTAAACTGTTGAGCTGCTCACACTTGCTTTGACTGTATAGTCCTCATATTGTACAGTATAAGTGTGACATTTTTTTCTTTATTCATATGAATTTTTAATAATATCCTGTGTTGGCAGTAGGGATGCGCAGAGAGCCCAGTATTTGTATTTGTATCTGCATTTGTTGAGGCAGCAAAATTATTTGTATTTTTATTCGAATAAAAGTGGGAAGAGGCTTAAAAATCCTGTTTTTGTTTTTATTACACTTTTAATTTTAGAAAATGAAAGTATTACAATAAGTGTTCATGTAGCGTGTGTCAGTAGATCAGCTTTATCTCTGGGGAACACTCCCAACTCTGGTAGTGATGTTCAAATTAGGAAATGTGCGTCATGTAGCAGGTGGATGTGACTCCCCTCGTTTAAACCTGCTGACGTCACAGCGGAGCAGAGGAGAGACACTGAGATAGCGATGTAACCGACCTGTACGCTGGTATTTGACATGGTTTATTTTTCTTCCTGAAAACAAATAATTTTTGAAATATTTGTATGAAACAAATATTCATAAAAAAACCCACTATTTGTGCTTTGCCGAATAATGTATTTGTATTCGAGCACACACCTAGTTGGGAGACATATGTTTGTAAATGCATAACCTTGAGTCACTCATAATAAACTCTGAATCTACTATTTGATTTTGAAGCTTGAAAATTGTTCAGATTGAGAAGTTTGTGTTCTGATGTTCAACAATGTGACCGATGGTGACTGTGAAATTATTGTTTACAGTGTGATGGACAGACTGGAGATGGATGTGGTAATCATAATGACAACAACACATTCTTGCTCAAGGATTTTAATCAAAACGGCAAAGAAAAATCATTTTTTATCACACATACACACCTGCAGCAGCTGCCTGAACCTCTGCTCAGAATCTGCAACGGTCTTTGAGGAAGAAATGAGGAAAACACACAATATTCAATCATTTCCTAAAGCAACTGGCTGATTTCTTTTTTTTTTCCCCCAATAGTGAGAAAAAAAAATTATGAATGTTATCAGTGATTCTGCTACAGTTTTGATCTCTGTTCATCAGCAGTACATTCACGTTTTTTTTTGTCTGTTTTCTGCTTCATCCCAGAATCTAATTGGGGCGGCTGGTTAATACATTTTGCAGGCAGCAATTGTACATACAAAACAGGCCATTGAGATAAGGCCTGATGATTGCTTTCATTTAAGGAGCTGCCACCCTCTCTGCTATTTAACTGGCAGAATAGATTGTGCCTTCTCTCTCTCTCGATTCAAGATGCTCGCAGCTCGTTTGAAGCAAAAAAAAAAAAAACAATTTCGCAACAAAAAGTGCACGGGAGTGGGAAAAGTGAATGGGAACTAACAACAGAAGACACAGAGTGTATTAGGTGATTCACTGCTAATACAACACACACAAAAAAAGCACATTTCCCCCCCGTTTCAGCCGAATGCCTGCTCTGAAATTGATAAGATAAACAGCAGCTTGGATATCCCAGAAACCTTTTTTTACAGCTGGAGTTGGATGAGGTGTGACGTTTGTATATAATGGAGTCCGAGTGCGTTTTTTGTGACCAAAGCCAATGTGGAGACACAGATGCGGGAGATTCTCTGTCTTATCTGTCGTCAGGAGGCTCTGAGGAGGTCTCGAGCCTCGCACACAAAGGGAGAAAGGTTTTATCACTTTAACCGTTATTGAAGCCTCTTTTTTCATTTGTTTTCTTTCTGTCTCAGCGTCGTTAGAGAGAGAGAGAGAGAGGGGAGGGAAAAGAAAACCAGAGACGGCTATTGTCTGACTCTGAAGGTGCCAATAACAATTATTGTGTATATGTTATGACTGCTTCACGCTGAGAGGCATTCACTTAAAGGTTAGAGAAAAGGCTTCATGACTGGAGGGTCAGCGGCTCAAGAATCTCATTAAGTCGGTGCCTCCTCAGGCGAGGATGCTTGTGAGCAAAGGAGAGAACATCCTGCTGAGAGTGTTTACACACTAAGCCGGCCAAATCTGATTTTTTTTATTTCCTCTCTTTTTTGGTCCTTCATACACAATAAACCGTCGCATCCCAGAAATAGATCTAGATAAAAATGCTCTCTGATGTGGATAAATATGATAACGCCAGCCTCACGTCTTAATGTGGACAAGTTCTTTCAGGAGTTAAAGTAAAAGTAAATCCAAGAAGACTTAAACTTTCTCTGTGATCATTTACTTCAATGCTAAGACAGCCAATCACACGATGTAGCTGTTGTCTTTAACCTGTATTTATATTTATGAGAGAAGAGGGATAAAATCTGGATGATTGACATTTCAGTGCAGCAGGGCAGGAACTGACATCACCAGATTATTAGCTGCAATTAAATCACTGTTTCATATCAGATGTGACAACAGAGTAGAGCTGTCAAATCTTCAAAAGATCCAGTTTGAACAGTTGAGAACTAACATGTGATTCATCTAAACTATGTTGTAGAAATGAACATTTACCGTTCGTTAACGCTGTTTCACTTAAGCTTGAAGCTAATAAGTGACTTCAGATTTTATGTCCTGGCAACACTGCTGCAGTAAAAGGAAGTTGCATTTTACAAACACTGAGTTTATAATTTTTCCATCTGTTATATTGAATCCAAAATGCTTCTTTCACGTCACAAGTTCACTTGTTTCCATTTCTTTTAAACAAAAAGAACAATAGTTTAGTTTACTGATGGGACAACAGAACATGCAATAGATGAGCAGAACGCCTCCCACTTGAGAACAAGGTACGGGCTGTTGCTCTTACTCACTGTATATTTTAAATTCAGACATTATCATTATATAATTTTTTTCCCATGTGAACGATATTGTAGCCCCTGTCTGACTTCCTGCTTGCAGTGAGTGGCTTCTCGTATCAGCAGCAGCAGTCATGTCAAGTCTAAGATACATGTTTGTAGAGCTGAACGGTCTCAGCATTGCAAAAAACAAAGGCTCCTCGGTTGAAAAAGCGATTGATCCGATGAGCGCCGAGGGGGGAATAACGATTACAGGAGGGACTAACACCGGAACCAAGGAGGAGTAAAACTAGGCTGATCAAATATGAATCAATTCTGTTACTGCAGATGTTTTCAGAAACATATTTTAGCGTATTGTTAAGCTGTAATATAAGAAAGTTTGTGACCAACATTTTGAAAACCAACCAGCCAAAAGCACCGACACAGTACATCACCCACCACGTCACCACCAGCTGGAGCGTTTAACGGTGATCGAGTCGAATCTGTTAAGAGTGGAGGCAACATCAGACTGAAGATGGAAACAGAGTGTAATGAGTTGACAATCCTGTCAGACATCAGGCAAACTACAGTAAGCCCCGAGGGACAAACGTGTCAGTCACTCACCACCTGCACAACTTAAAGCTGAGTTTGTAATTCAGTTTAATATTGTAATGCCTCCATTTTTATCGCTGGCAGCTGGTCTGGGAACGTATAGAAAGCAAATAGGCAGGAGAAGTTGAGGGCTTTTGTTAGTGTCAGACTTACGAGTGCGAGTATACTTCCTCCAGTATGTATCAGTGCAGACCCAGAACCTAGAAGAAAATGGCACTTAATAATTGTTTTTTTCCAGTTGTTCTTCTGTTGTTAGATGTAATATTCAATTTTGTTGTTTCTCTACCAAAACTGGAGAAAGAAGCCGTTTTCCTGTTGGTTTGATGCTTCAGAGATCTTTACAAAAACAAAATGAAAATGTGAATGAAAAGTTGTTTTCATACGACAACAATGCTTTTAAGATTTAACCAGCTCTGTTGGGCACATAGTCTGATGGCTGAGGAACACAGTAGGCTGTGGTTACTGGTTACTAGACAGCTCTTTTGTGAGAGAGTAATTGTTAAAAGTTCAGTACGCTTCAAACAAACAGCCACATTCAAACACGAGTGAATAGCCTGCCATGTCGTTGTCTTGACACAATACATTGTACCAAAATGGACATAAAGTCGCATTCATGTTTCATCTCGAACTGGAGGTTGTTTGACGAAATTGGATGCACATGTTTCTTTCAAATAAGTACATCCAGTCCTGCAAGTACAGAAAGAGACAGAGAGACTGTAGGTCATGTACTGGTTGGCAAAAGGGTTTTATACTGTGGCACATTTGGCTCGGACAGCACTGGTTGGCACAGCGAGTGGATTTAACCAAATCTGTTGTCTGGCAAACACTCCTGTTGGATTTAGCAGTAATTATTTCTTTTTTATTTTTATAGCTGTCTGTATCTCTTTGTATCTGTTGATTACTTTATTATGTTTATTTCTGGTGTATTGTCTATTTGTAATGTCTATTTATACACAGTATAAATATAGAGCACCAGGTGTAAAGAATCTGTTTTTAGTATTTTGAAGACATGTGGTTGACAAACGCTTATGTGATGTTTGAAAGGGTAACGACACGCTCAAATTCTGCTTGCTTCTTCCCTACCGGCATATTTTATAGATGCAAGGGAAGCGGAGCAGAAACAGGTAACCAGGTCTATGGAAACAAGCTCAAAAGAAGCAACTCGGCTCTCCAAAAATAAATAAATAAATCAATCAATAAATAGTCCAAAACAGGCGATCTTACCCACTAAAATGCGTGAGAGAGAGGCCACTTGATCGATTTATATATGTATATATATATACATATATATATATATATATATATATATGTATGAATTTATTTTGCATTTCATAAGTAACCATTTCAAAAACACTGCGACTTGTAATTTGAAAAGGTGCAGTGTGTAGAGTTTAGTGGCGTCTAGTGGAACAGACTTTGATGTATTGATTGGGACAGTGTGCAGTTTTAAACATTAAAGATGCACTGCACCGGAGTTAGCTAAGTTTGCTATAAAAAAAATTGAATTTAATACTTATAAGTATGTTTTAATGAGTATATAATCACCTGAAAATAAGAATCCTTGTATTTTCATTACCTTGCAATGAGCCCTTTATATTTGCATAGGGAGCGGGTCCTCCTCCACGGAGGCCGCCATTTTGAACCGCCATGTTTCTACAGTAGCCCAGAACAGACAAACCACACAATCACTCTAGAGAGGGCCTCTCATGTGTTTCATTAGTATCATGGCCACTGTAGGTTCTCCTACATTCTTGGAAGGGGAGGGTGACGAGACTAATATTCATTTGGTTGCAATCTGCAGTGTCACCACTAGATGCCACTAAATTCTACACACTGGACCTTTAACTTTAAAGAAGATGAAAAAACCAACTGGCCAACAAAAAATGATGAAAATTAAGAAGTTGCATATAATGAACTGGCCAATTCATTATATAAGTGAGGGCAAAACAATGATATCTTATTGGCCTTTTAAAATATTAAAGAAATTACACAGACTGGGCCTTTGATAGGGCATCTCAATTATGGAAAAAAAACTTGTCCTCTTGCCTTCTTGTCTTGTCATCAGCTCTGTTCCTCTGTAACACACAAATCACTCATACAGTACACACCTTAATAACTTTTAGCCTTGTTCGGTTCCTGTTTGTTTAATCCAAAAATCCTTCTTAGCATCCGAGTCTGGCATTAATAATAATAAAAAAAGGCACAGTAACAGCACTTACATTAATTAAAATCCATCTTCACTGTCTTCATCACTCACAAAGTACATTCGGCTGGTGAAACGACGGAGCATCCCCTGGCTCGTTCTTTTCTTTCTCCTTGTCTTGTTGCCAGCTCTGTTCCTCCGTAGCACACACACACACACACACAAACACACACACACACACATACAAACACACACACACACACACACGCACAACCTAATTAATAACTTTTAGCCTAGTTTGTTCTTGTTTGTTATTGAAAAAAAATCTTCCCTTCTTAGCATCGTAGCCTGGCAGTTAAAAAAAAAGATACAGTCACAGCACTTACCTTAATTAAAATCCATCTTCGCTGTCTTCTTCTGCATCCGTCTCTCTGCTCTCTGATGCTCTACTCACAAAGATCATCCGGTTGTAGAAACGCTGGAGCGTTCCCTGGCTTGGGACAAAGTCCTGGCAGCGTATGCCTTGTCTTCTCAGTCCATATTTTATGTGGAGTGCGCTGCTCCTGTTCCTCAATTTGGACTTGACCAGACTCATCTGTGAGAACACTTGTTTTACGTCAGCATTGCTCAAAGGCATCGCGAGCAGTGACAGAGCAAAGAGGACAAGTTCATTACAGGTCTGGTCTCCACTGCTGTCTTTGTAATTGAGCTCTTCAACCCAAAACTCCTCTGTCTGGCTGTCCTCCTTGTTTGTCCATTGGTGATACTGTGTTTCAAGAGATGCAAGATTGCCAGAATTTCCATATCTGGATGTTAGCTGCAAGTTTCATTTGTCTGCACGCTTCCACCAAGAAGCACCTTCTGCTCTTCATATTTGTCTCAGCCGTGCTCTCCATTCTTGCCTCCTCCAATGACATCATGAAGGTGACCCCATAATTACCCACAGGTAACAAATTGATTGCAAGCAGTTGTTCATCTGAAGGCGTCACCACTCACTGGAGATGAGGGTGCAAAAGAAAAGAGGCAGACGTTCCAGCAGTTTGAATGGATAGCCCCTGTCCTGCTGAACAGCTGGTTGATCCTGTTGAGTTCTTGTACAAACAGCAGGTTCACTTTGTTAACAGGTTCACTTTACATCAGGTGCAAGATTTTATTATCATAACATCTTTTGGTGTTCTCTGGTCAGCTGAAAGTGAGGCTTCAGTTCATCCCTCTGATTATGTGCAAACAGCAGTCATGTACCTGACATCTGTGCAAACCTCAAAGGGATTTAACCAGGATTGATGGGGATGAGGATCTTTGCATACTAACGCTGGCGAAGAGCACTGTGTGAAAACCAAGTATTCAAAGTTACGTTGGAGTGTCTCGGCTGCCTTGCTTACACACAGCCATATGGGATGGCACATGCACTTGAGCAGCTGAAGATTTTGGTTTTTCTGGAGCAGGTGAGTGTACAGTCAATACAGCTGTCTGTATCTAACCCAATGCACTTTTTGATGTCCAGCTCAATACTGTGTAGAAAACAGGTCAACGGTAGCTTGACAGATGCGATATTTGTACTTTCATCAATCATGAGGGAGTGTTGGGCATCTCCAATATCCCTCTGCAGTTGTTTGAACGTGCATGGAGCAATTGCATGGTTGATTAATGATGTGCATTTATCACACGTTGATCCAATTCACAGAGATGGTCAACAGAACTAATGGATGTGTGACATTGTGGGTATGTAGGTTGCTACCTTCAGCTCACGTCTCTATCTTGTCTCATTCTGCTTTGAGACTATGAATTTCTTTTATGTTTATCAGTGCTGGCATGTTGACAAAGATCTGCATGATGTACACATATTTCACACTGCCTTTGAATCGTCCCCCACTTGAGGTCAAATTCAGTCTTTTAATCCACTCTTTGTTTTGCCCAGTCTTTCTTGCATTTTCTTCCCCATATTTTGCCCACTTAGTCCCTGGCATTGTTAACGAAGTAGCTAAAGAAACTCCATCAATCATGCAATATTGATTTTAATTGTTTTTTTTAAGGCATTTTCACTTTATTAGACAGGTATAGTGGAGAGAGACATGAATGACGGGATGACATGCAGGAAAGGGTCTGAGTCACAATCGAACCAAGGCCGCTGCAGCAAGGACTAACATTACGTGGTATGAGTATTAACTGATGAACCACAGGGGCACAGCTAAGGATTTTAATGTTGGCTATTATATGTGTGGTTCTGACAGCAGGCAGCAATATTTGACAACTTAGATGGAGCTCAGTCAAACTTTATTCAACATTAGACATATAGGGAGCGAACCTAAAATAAGCAACTACACTTTAGAAACAAGCTCAAAAAAACACAGAGAGTCCGCTGGAGCTTTGACGGTCACTAGAAGCTCATTCATGGTCCTTTGTAAAGTTTCTGTGTGTTGTAGCTGAGCTAGCAGCTCCACTGTGAGAGGCCACAGGAAAGGAATGAATCTCTCGTTCACGTGTCTGTCTCTTATCATACTTGCTAACGTTACCAGCAGCTCTGTGTGTGAGGCACAAACTGAGACTACAGTTAGCCAGTGTTCTGATATTTATACTTGGTGTGACAGCTGATATTTGAGTCTAGCTTGTTACGTCACAATTAAGGAGGATTTGGCTGAACTGAATTTTCAAATCCAAGCAGACAGAAAAATCTCCTTTGTTAACATCATATGCCAACATAAGCCTACATGATTATGTGTACAGCATTAAAAAAAAGTGTAGTTACCCTTTAAAGGCAATGACAGGTTGGAGAGGCAGGAATCAATTCATGTTTGGCATTTTTGCGTAAAGGTGCAGTACGTAAGAATTATTCAAGAATTTTAGTTTAAAATATTGAAAAAATAACTAAAATTATCAACAGAATGTGAAGAAATAACAGTTTTGATGTTATTTCAAAGACGTCTATGTATCTATGTGTTGCAGAGATATCAACTAAAGTTAGCATGCTAACCAGCTAGCCCCAGCCCATCCTATCTGGTAATAACACAGCACCAGATAGTACAGTACCTCAAGAGGCGACAGTGAGTCACTGAAGCGTCCAGCCTGCCCTCAGTCCAACATCAGAGGAAGAAGAAATAGCACTTCTTCTTCTTGGTTAGATTTATTCAAGGAAACGTTAGCTCAATATTAGCACTGAATTAATATTGCTGTCACACTTAGTCAAAGTCCTAGTAACTTAGTTTGCTGCAGAATGCAGTTCCTTGAATGGCCACTTGAGGCTCCAAAAGCAAGTCAATCACCATAGACCCCCATGTTAAAATGCCCAACTTTACAGCAGAAATAAACATGTTTACAGCCTGGTACAAAAAATGGTTTTGGTCTCTGTAGCTAATTTTCCCTTTCATGTTCACTGTACGGGGGGTACATTTTTTAAAATTTTAGTTTAAATTTTATTAAGCCGTAAACTTATTCATAATGAAGGACATGGCTGCTTTGAGTGACAGGTCCGCCAGCCGCAAGGTGGCTTGTTTCAGCCATTCGGCCCGCCTCTTTGCCCATTTTTGATTGGCTGGGAGTTAGGCAGAGTCACATACTGCCAAGATGGCGACGGCTGGAGCGGCTCATTTTGAGCTTCAAAACCGCTCTTCAGAAACCAACGGGTGACGTCACGGTAACCACGTCCATATTTTTATACAGTCTATGCTGATAATGCACTATTTATTCAGCGCTAACGTAGCATAGCATAAGGTAACGTAACGTAACAGACACCCCAACTCTCTGGTGATATGCTGCCCCCTATTGAGTGTAGAGTATGAATTTGACAGTTCTTACATATTGTACCTTTAATAACTGTCTTAACAATTGATAAGTTATATAATCAAGTTAAGGAAACTAAATTCCTGGATTCAACACTGTATCTTTTAAAGGAAAGACAAACCATCAGCTCAGTAAATATCACATCGTGCATCTCTCTGCTTCTCTCTCTCTCCCTCATTGGAAACACCGGTTTGCTTTAAACGACTTGGCAGTGCCACCAGCGATGCTTTAACTCTCTGTGAGCTCCACTTTATCACAGAAGGCTTCCCGTTGTCCTCTCTTCACATCTCTTTGGGTCTTATGTGCATGAGTGTATTCATATTAAAACTCCCTCTGTCATTTTATATCCAAACACCAGGATCACAGTCTCTTGTGCAAACAACACACCTCGATACACCTCGTAAAAGCCTCGTACACAAGGCGGCATCTGTTGTTGTCTTGACCTTATGACTTGCATCGTGACTTGTGAACACCTGCAAACACAGTCTGAAGCGGAATGAGTCATGAAAAAACCCACCAAGCCTTTGGTTAATTAATTGTCATGCATCTGTTTCTTGGGAAATAAGTGTTCAGTCACTCGCTGAGCAACGAGGATTACCAAGGGAGAGAGAGAGTGACGGAGCAGATAAAAAGAGGAGAGAAGAAAAGAAGGATGGCCTATTACGCTCTATTTAGACTCTTCTCAATTTGGAGGAACTCCGCTGTGTGTTGGCCTCTTTATTCTGTCTCATCTAGAGAGACGTGAGCAATGTGTAAGAAGGGAGGGAGGGCCGGGCGGAGAAATGACAGTGTTCATCTTGATGAGTCAGGCTAGCAGGGAGGGATATTCAGTGAGGCGTGGGTCCGTTTGGGTGGAGCATCTCTGCACAGAGAGCATGAAGAGAAGGATATTTGTGCAAAATCTAGTTTTGGTTTCTACTAAACTTACAGTAAATCAAAGGAACATATTTAGGCTTCAGTTTTATAAGTGGCCTCAGGAAGTAACACCAAGGTCAGACACAGGAAGTGGCCATGTTAGTAAGGGTTAATAGGGTTCAGTTTCCACTTGTTGTCTCATTAGACACATTGTGTCTATTTGTAAGTGAACACTTGACATTTAGCTATTTGATGTGACTTTTTAAAGTCAAAAGGAAACATTTAGAAAGTGTCTCACTTTTGTGATTTTAATGTGTTTTTGGTAGTGATGAGTTTTGATTGCAGGTTTGTTCATCTCAGACGATAACAAACGTCTTTCCTCAAAGGACGATGGACAAACTGTCGGTAGCAGCTTCTCATTTTTATCCGACTGTCTCTAGTTAAAATCACCGGCAGCAGATTAGATCAGCTGTTGCTAATGTTATTAACTCTGTAACAGTTGAAATAAGAAGTGAGTGTAACACTATTGTACAACCTCCAGTGGACTGGTGTGTTTTTGTAGTTTGACAGAGTGGAGACTCTTCTCCAGAGAAAATTAAGCCACAAATCAAAAAATGAAACATTTGAAAAAGTAAAACATAATCAAACTACAAAACAATCAAATCACAACCATGAAGTCAGGAAGCAAACAACCAATCACAGATCACTTTGAGTATTTAGAAAACACAGGACACAAGTTCATGAAGCGCTAAACATTTACTCAACTTCCAAAGAGAAGAGTCACTGAGGACCAGATTGTTGTCATGGTGACTAGATTTACAATAACAAGATACCCGAGTTATCAAGCCAACAGCTCGTTTTTGTATATGTTACACATCTTAGTCACTGGGTCACCACAACGCCCCAAGATGCTCTGTTTACTCAGCAATGTCCACAAAACCTAAAACACCAAAGTTAATATATATAGTAACTTATTTCAGCATTTCTATGAATTGTACAATTACATCTGGGTTACCTGATGTGTCAGTCCGACCCTGTCACCAGAGAGACAGTAGTTAATGGCAACACCCTCGGTTACGTTCATTGGCAACGTCTTTAATAATGCAAACTTTTTGGAATGATTTCTTTCTACAATATTCATACAAGGTAACTATTATGGTTAAGGTTAGCCAACTAAAACATCTCCAACGTCTCCACTTACACATAAACTACATCCTGCTTTAGAACCAGACTCAATGATGTGCTGCAGATTCATCTGATATGAATTTATAAAATGCTGGAGATAATTGACCGGTTAATCTGACTCACCAACGATGATGAAGTGAAACCTCACAAATATGACTTTATTATAATAATAATTAAAGATTCACCATCTTTGCAGTAGTATGAATGTGGATTGCAGCTCTATACTTTATGCTTTGTCATTCAGCTCCCCCCAAAAAAAGAGTACTGAAATTAATCTTTCATGCCATGAATTAAGCTGCAAAAATGAAATTAAAATGATGTCATTTCAAATGTTCTGCAGCAGTGTAAAACACTGAAAATCCTCCACTGGACTTCTCGAAATGATTTAGTATTCATGAGCTTCAGGGACGAACATCAGAAGCTTTTTATTCTCTCTTCATCACTGATAGACTTCATGTATTATAAATTGTGTTGTTTTTTTTTTAAAAAGTGAATAAACAAGCTCATTTTAAAAAATATTTCTGTTGAGATAAGATAAACTTTCAAAATGCTGAATTATTGCATGCCTGTGTATTTTGTCACATTGTATTCAGTTACAACATTGAACACAGTGGGACAGATTTTGGGGGGAGTGAAGGAGGTGGTGGACAGTAGAGTGGCAGACGGAGCCTGTTCGGCCCAGAGACCCTTTCTCCGTCTCAGCCAAATCCCTCTCTGTGCCTCTGAGGAGTCACGTGGATTTGTATCATTTGCAGCCAGTTTTTGTATCGAGCTGAAATATTACCAGGCCCTGACATTTGGCAAAAGAGAGAACAAGCTCAATTGGTGCATTCGTTTAAACTGTCAAGACTGCGTATGAGGGTAATCTGATATTCTCTTGGGGGCTAATGGGTTATGTAATATAATATGAATATATTACAGAGTAATAGTCTGGTTCAACAATAATGTTGTGTCAGGCGATGTCATGGATGTTGGTACTGCTATATTGAAATCAAGGGCATGATTCAGAACTGGGACACACCGCCTCATCAGATACCACTTTACTCTCTAAGTAGAACCCATACTGTGAGCAGCACACTCATTAATCTGAGTTGAACCTGTTTAAGATAAAGAGAGGATAAAGAAAGGCTTCAGGGTCCAGACACACACACACACACACACCGTTTTCGAGAAGCAGTGACCATATCAGGGAAGTAATGAGGCAGATGAGGTGCAGTGAACACGGCTGTGCTCGCTGCTCATTTGACAGCACAGAAATAGGATCCACCATTCAGATAACGCTGCTCTGCTGAGGCTGTCACTCACAGTACAAGGTGTGTGTGTGTGTGTGTATGTGTGTGTGTGTGTGTGTGAAAACACACATATGGACATGTCCGTGGCTGCATGCCCATTTGTAAGAGTGCAATGTGTCCAAAGGCGCTATCTGCAGACCCTGTTTGTCACAGCTCATGTATCACAAAGGGAGCAGGAGACTCTCCCATATGTTGCTCATGTCTGTTTGGACCCTCAGTCTACAGTCCTCATGAAGCCACTTTACATGTAATTCTGACGTTCACTTGAGAAACTACGTACATACTCAATTGATTGTTTAAACCTGCATTAACTGATTGTGATTTTGGAAACAAGTAGTGAACAAAACACTGACATATGTTGAACTTGTTAGCAAACAGTTGCTTATTTCCACATCCAGCAGTTACGGAGCAACATTATCATTCATTTGGAGTCATGTTTCTGTCCACCTGGTGAATGTGAGTCCAATATTCACTCTCTTTTAGCTCTGTTTTTGGTCTCCACCAACTCCTGAGGGAAATATCTGGCTCTTTAGCTGCTAAATGCTCCACTATGTTCACCAGCTAGTCTACAGCTAACTGTGACTGCCGTTTGGTGCTGAGCAGGCAGTGTAAAGTGGCTTTTTACAGCTTTTTCTCTGAAAACAGCTGCCTGCTGCAGCTGAAAACGACGCTATGAGAGCTCTGAGAGTGAACCAGAACAGTAAAGTTGCAGCCGGACAGATAAACAATGAGCTGAAACTCACTATAAAGCTCCATAAAGCCGAGAGGAGCTACAGAGTCACTGATAATTCTCTGTAGGTTCATCACTACAAACCACGACCAATACATTACACATTTCTTACACTGTTAATATAAAATTATAATTTATAGCTTCTTTAAGTCATTTATCAATAAAAATCAATAAAAACATTCTGGTTCCTGCTTCTACGTGAGAGTTTGCTGCTTTTCATTTTGAAATAAATACATTATTTTTGGCTTTATTGGGAAGTTGTGATCTGAATTCTGATTTTATAGACTAAATGATTGGTTTATTAAACATACTAATCAATAATAAGAATAACTGTCAGTAGCAGCACTACCTCTGAGGGGTTACCCTGCAGACAGGGGCGTCGGCTTTGGGAGACAACGATATATTTTATATTTATAACTTGTTTGATTTATGAGATTTTAATGACAACTTGCCAAATTGCAGTGATCATAAGAGTTGTAAGACTGCAGAACAGGGTCACTGGCTGACTGGGTGCTTTACTTTCTCCCTGCAGCCTGAAACAAGCTGCTCAAGTGTATCAGAGACTTTAAACTCTCCGTAGCTGCTGAAGTGAGTGTGAGTCAGTGTTTGTCTATGTGTGTTAGCTCCACACTGTCCTCCTGCAAGCAGTGATGGGATAAGCTGCAGCCCCTGTGACCATGCATGGGAATAAGTTAGTAAAGAAAATGAATTACCAATATTATATTTTGTTGAATGGTAACAAATATGCTCCATTTACTGAGCACAAAAATACCCACGTCACATCAGATGTTACGTAACGACATGTCAGTAAAAAAGAATATGATTCTGTACGTTTCTGAACTTGTTTTGTCACACGTTGATGAAAACCTGAAATATTTATTTCACAGTCCCGGTGTCTCTTCCTCCTTCTCTTGAACCCACTCCAGTCTAATCCAGCAAACCAGCTGAATCTTTGAACCTCTCCCAACGTCCCCAGAAGTGACGTTAGAGGAGAAATCTCCCCCAGATGGTTTGAAAAGTCCATCAACAGATTTGTGGAAGAATCAAAATATCCACAGACTCCTAATCCCATTTAAGATGTGGTCGGAATTTAAAAGTTTTGGCTGTTACAATCGTAAATCGACCAGAAGGTCTCACATAATGAGATTTCCACATTTGCATAATGTGGATGACATAGTTGTGGACACTAACAGATTTTTTTCTTTAGCATAGATTCTAAAACAGTAATTTTTAGTATTTTTAACCAGCCAGAATTATAATCGTTTATGGTGAATATTTTAATTTAGCTGTTTTTTGAGCCTAAACTTTGATGCAACCGAGCGAGCATATGCTTTTAAAGGACCAGGACGCAACATGTTCGCTCTCTAACTCTCCGTCTCAGGGGAAAAAGAAGTAGACATAGTTATATTGTATGAAATTTTTATGCTCTGTTTCTCTACTTGTCCTCTGGCTAAACGGCTCAGCGGAGCTTCACAGACTAGATCAACACAGTTCTGCTCAGGCTTTACCTTACTGAGTGAATAATTACCAAATTGTATCTGTAAACCTGATGTGTGAATTCCTTTTAATATCATCAGTGTTCTGGTTGGTTTGGTAACATTTTATTGAATGTTTAATCCAAACACAATACAAGGTACACTGAACAGTAAAACCATCATTTTACATACACAGTAGTACTTTATAAAGACACAGTAGAGCTAGGATAGCAACATAAAATTAATTGGCAACTATTTTGATAATGAATAATTGTTTCAATATTTTCTAGTTGCAGCTTTTCAACTGTGAGAATTTTAAGCTTTTCTGTCATATATGATAATAAACTGAATCTCTTTGTTTCTCTCTATTTTCTGATATTTTGTAGATTAATCCATTAATCAAGAAAATAATCGTCAGACAAATCAATAATAAAAAATAATCATTGCAGCCCCACAAATAAAGAAGGGAATTAGGACAGCACACGTAGTAAACTCATTTTAATTTGAAATTCCATTTCAAATTGGCATTTCAAATTAAAATGAGTTTACTAGGTGTGCTGTCCTAATTCCCTTTTTTATTCAACTACAATTTTTTTAAGGATTCTTTTGACTGAGAGTTTAGCGCGTTGTACTATAAAAAAAAGCCTTACAAATAAAAAAGCTCAGACAGCAAAGCTACAATCATGACATGAATATCTAAAACTATTAACTAAATAATAAATGCTCATTAAAGTGGTGTTAACTACAATAAAACAATGAAACAGTTTGAGTTTCACAGATTTGCTTGTTCCAAACTTTAAATCTCTAAATGTGTTTTCAGAAAGTGCTTATAGCTGCATCTGTTGCCTGGCAACGTCGGTGTTTGGTATTTTAGTTGTGCGACTCTGTTGGATTCTTCTAACCACCTGTATCATACGCTACAGGCTGCAGGCTGCTGCTACAGTAAAATCTCATCATGTAGCCGAACAGAGCAGCAGGTTGTTGCTGAATATAGAGGAAACGGTCAGAAATAAAACACAATTAATTAAGTAATGTTAGCTAATATCAGAAGCTGACATTGCAGCAGCAACTGTATGAAATGTACCTTAATGGCAAAGGCTGACCACTTCTTTAAACAGCCAATAGGAATCTGCTTCGTGCATTTCAGGCTGTGATTTGTTTGGCTTCTGGAAAAAAAAGAAGATATTTGATGTATCAGAAAAAAAATCTAACAGAATCAAAACTAAACTAACAGATATCCAGTTTAAAGATGCTCTAACTGGGATGACGTGATGTTTATCATTTAGTCTATTAAATACTAGATTTTTTTTAACAGTTTACATAATCACACTGATTGCGCTTCTGTGAACACCGTATACCAGAATGACAGTATGGTGCCTCTTCTCCGTAATGTTTACAGACACCTGAGAAACACACACACACACACACACACACACACAGTTAGCATCTGCCTTCGTTCACATGCACATGGGGACAAATCAGGGAAAACAAATGGGAAAATGGGAAAAAGCCGACTGCACAGATTCAGTAAGAATTCAGTGTGAAGTTTTTACAGACTGATGAAGTTTAAACAGAAGAGACATGACACTAAGTACACTTCTTTTTTTGAATGAAACATGACATGAAATTCACACAGAAAACTCTAAAGTCTTTGGAGATTTTGATTGATCTGACAAATCCTGGTTAAAATAAAACCAGTTTATATACCTTCAGGCTTTGTTTCATCTTTCGTCACTTCCCCCGATGTAATTTCACTTGTACTGTATGTGTATGCATGGAAAATCAATTTCTGACAACATTTCAACATCAACATTTTCACCGACTGTCAGATGCGTTGCACAGATCATATTTTCTTTTTCAAGTTATATTTGTTTTCCTCCCAGGAGTTGCAGTTGCACTTCTTCTTCTTCTTCTTCATAGCCATCTGTTAGTGCAGAGGGGGGTTGTTATCATGTCAAAAGTGATGTCAGTCAGTACATCAGTACACACGCACGTTGTTGCTTTTTCAACTTGAGAGGACGACACAGACCAACAGAGAGAGCTGTCACCGCAAGATGAATCTCAGCACCTCTTGTGTCAATATGTGTCAGGCTGAGATGAATGGCGTCGTCCACCGTCGGTTTCATGTGTACTTTGTCTCCGATGTAGATATGAACAGAATGGATGTGTGCCAGGGATTTGGCTCCAGCAGTGTGTATTTTTTTGGGGGGGGAAACACAGCTGTTCTGACCTCAAAAACCACATTATTCTTGTCTTGGTTGCTTCAGTTGTGCTCGCAGATGATTTATGGTCTTCTGTACTGAAAGCAGCAGCGTTGTTGTGCTTCTGGCCAACATTTGCACTGACTGACCGCACAGCGACTGTATAATTCAGGTTGTCTTTTCAGGTTGCGGCTCCTGGGATGTTTATTGATCTGTCCTCTGCTCCAGCTGATACTGGATGTGCTGCGGTAAAAGCTGCACTTGATGCGTACTCGCTCCAGTGATGCCGTACTTACTGTTCCTCCCAATGATGACACTTGAGGGAAAAACCAGCAGGACAGACTCAGAGCGGTGGGACCTCTCACAGCTTCTACATTGGCCTCCACTTACTCACTTCTTGCTCTTTTCTTGTTATTCTTCTCTTGGATGTTGGTGGAGAGACCTCTAACAGATAAAACATTTATTTCTTTCAGTCTCAGACAGAGAGCTGTAGATCTTTTTTCTTTCTTTTTTTGATCTTTTGTGGATTGGTCGGCTTTTAGGAAGAGAAACTGTTAACTTAACCCTTAAATGCACTGGGTGTTTACCTCAGGTCTTTACTGACACATGACTCATGTAACACATATCGAGTTTCAAGTGTTGCTTTTCACAACATACTATTAACAAAAATAACCATTTATTTTCCCCCAAATCTTTTATAGATTCCAAAAACATCATTTATATATATACTGTATATATATATATATATTTATTTGATGTTTATATATACCAACTTCATCAGTTGTTTCATGTTTCCATCATAATAATGTGGAAAGTGCTTTAGTTAGATGAGAAGACCAAGAGCCTTCAGTCATGCTAGTGGCTGTGTGAGGCTGTGCAGCAGTGCTTTGAGCTAAATGCTAAAGATTGGCTTGCTGATGTTCAGTAAGTATAATGTTTAACATATTCACCTGCTTAGTTTAGTGTTTTAGCATGCTAACATGTTCTAATTAGCACTAAACACAAAGTACAGCTGAGGCAAAAACCAAAGTATTGGACAAATCGGTTCAAAAGTTCTGCATATCTGTCTTAATGACGGCGCTAGATGACAGTTCAGGGGATCAGCAATGTTTCAGATTTCATTCTGTGAGGAACATGAATATCTGCGCAAAGTACCATGACAAGCTACATGTTGTATAAACTAGAAAAACTTTAACCTGCTGGTCAAACTAGTTGAAAAGTCAGAGGATCACCAGTTTCAGAGAGATTCATCTTCTGGGGATTATGAATGTCTGTACATAATTTCATGACAATCAGTCCAATAGTTGTTGTAATATTTCTATCTGGACCTTGTTGGCGGATCAACTGACCAACAGCAGAAACAGCAGTGAGTTGATTCTTTGACACCATGACGCTAAAATCTACAAATCAAGCTAGAAATCTTGGTGTAGTTTTGGACTTGAAGCTAAATTTCAACAGTCACATAAAGACAATTACAAACCCAGCCTACTACCACCTTAAAAGAATAGCAAGAATGAAAGGATTTCTGTCTGAACAAGAACAGAAAAACTTGTTCATGCATTTATTTTCAGCAGGCTAGACTGGGTTAGGGTTAGGGTTATGGTTAGGGTTATGGTTAGGGTTAGGTCCTCACCAACACCAACACCAAGAGAGTGAAGCACATTAAACTGGTCCTTAAATCACTGCACTGGCATCCTGTATGTCAGAGGATAGATTTTAAAATCTTATAACTTGTCTATGAAGCACTAAACGGTCTCAGGCCTAAATACATCTCTGATTTACTTGTATGTTACGATATATTCAGACTGCTCAGGTCATCTGGGACAAAATGATCCTCAGTGTTCTCAGAATCAAAACCAAACAAGGTGAATCAGCTTTTATTTTCTATGCTCCCACCTGTGGAACAAGCTTCCTGAATACCTGAATAACTGTCAGCTCATTTAAACCAGGGCTTAAAACATTATTGTTCACTGCAGCTTTCCAATGAATGCAGATTTGTTTTGTATTTCTATGCCTCTGTAAAGCTCTTTCAATTGCCTTTTGTCTGAATGGTGCTTTATAAATAAACTTGCCTTGAGTTGAGAGCTTAATTGCATGACATGAATGAATTACATGAGGTATGATGTGGCCTTATAGGTCTCTAAAGACTGGAAATATGCATCTGCTGGTTGAGATGTCCCTGAATATCGAGGTTACTTAGCGTCCTTCCTGGGCTTTGTTTGTTTTGCATTTTAATGCATCTTTATTCTCGCATATTTTCACTCATTCTGTTTGAGTTTAGTTAGTAAAAAATTAAACGGTTGAAATCATTTTCATGTATTAAATGATTTCATGGTATGAGTGAAGTACTCCTGCTGTCTAAATGGTTTGAGGTACCCTAAAATTAACTGTGAGAGCTCCATTATCTCTCTGTATGACCCTTATCATTTTTTAATGTTAATATTTAGCTACCAAAAGATAACCAGCAGTAGATCCAGCTTTATAATACATTAATATTTTTTTGCACTGCTGTGGGAGGTTGAAAGATATTGCTGTTGAGATCATTTCAATATAACATGTCAGCCAGCATTTTCTGTTAAAGGAGTGGGCAGGTGGTAAAAGCAGTGTGATTGAACAATAACCAAACATGTGAAGAGATGCAGCTCGCTGCTGAACAATAGCCAGGGGATTTTGATGCAGCGATAACACAACAGAAACTGGGCAAAAAAAAAAAAGAGAGAAAAAACAAACCCTGCTCTTTCGAGAGCTCCGAGTCATCTGTTTGCTTGGCCCCACTCTGGGCATGCCTGCTGCACAGTTTTTTGTATCGTTACCTTCCAGGCATTCAGCTGACATTCATATCCAAAGCAAATAATAATAATAATAAGTGAAAGAGCCAGAGCCCTTCTGCCATGACAACATTTCTGTGACCCCACAATGTTCCTACAGGAGATGAGCAACTTTTAAAGCTACATTAGCCAAATAAAACCAGAACAGGAGCATGTTGATATTGAGTTGTTGCACTTAACAGGCTTGCTTGTAAGTCATTCTGGTTTCCGTGTGGTCTTCACATGCAAAAGTCATACAGGCAGCAACTACCAGCTCAATATGAGCTATTAGCATCTGGGCAAATAAGAGGATGGTGTCAATTCTGGTTTTCTTTACACACAAAATGTTATAAAAAATCATGATTACACTGTGTATGAGTGTTACTATTTTACACAGATCATGATGAATCGTTTCTGTCTTGTACTGCAACATCAGCAGACTCATCAGCTAAGGTTAAAGGAAGTTCAGTTTTATATTTGTAAAGAGGAAGATGTAGAAATTAAAATTCGTTGGAGAAAGGATGAGACATGTCATCTGGGGGTCAGTTGGACAGGAGAACTGAAAACAGACATGAAGTTATCTATAAGTCTGTATTTGATAGATTAAGAAAAGAACTGTAACGCCCACTTAAGGTGTATAAAACCTCATTGTAGGCTCGTAACCTCATCCTGCGTGTTGCATTGTGAAACGCTCCTTATTTTGATACTTCGGCTCCGGTCTCTATTGTTTAATGGTCATTAAGAAGAAATTCTTTTAACACAAAACTTTTGCTAAGAAAGTTTGAGGTAATTAATAACTGGCCTCATACACCCTCCCTTAAAGGGATAGTCTTTCTGATTTGACACAACCGCTGTAGTGTTGTCAGACATTAGCTGAGGAGCTGCCAAGACGACCGAGCTTTTCACTGTCAAACAACTTTGCAGTGTCGATTAATAATCTGTATTGATTTCAGTGACCTTCTATGACCACTGACATGTAGAAAAACAACAAATATGAACAAACATTAAACATAAAGTCAAGTGTTCCCTTTAATATATCACTATTGCTCGGTAAACCAATTCAGAGAGAAAAGATCAAAGGTCCACAACATATTTATTTTAGATTTTTGGTTCAATCCCAGACTAGACACTCATTATAAATACTGTAACACTAGAAAATGTTAGAGGCAAAATAGATGAATGGGCCTTAGTGCTCTGAGAATCATCTCTGACTTTTAGGGTCCAATTAGGACATTTCATCAGGTAATAACTGTCCTGCGATCAATAATATAAATGGACGCATTGTCTTGTAATAAAAAATAAAACAAGGAGAGATAAAAAGCTTGTTAGAGAGTTGTTTCTTTATTCTGCCTCCAGCGTTGTTATCTAACCAGTGATGCTGAGCTGCGACTTGTCCTCCCGCCTTCCACTCTGTGACATTTGTTTGGTTCCCAGACGTTTACTGATTCACACACCTGCTCTCCTGAGAGTGTTGAGTCTTTGTTGGCAGCCACAATTTCCTGTCAGGGTGTTTATTAAAACATGCAAAGTGTGTGTGTGCTGTGTTTGCTTCGTAGCAACTAGTCACTAGCAGGGAGGCACAAAGATTAATGTCTTAGTGATGCTCACTTGAACCAGATCAAACCGCCTGTCACTTCCCAGTTTATATGTGACTGTAGTTATTCTACACTGAATAACTGTATCAAATGTTAAATTATACATCCCAAATTAAAAATGTAATATTTTTTGAGAGTTGACTAAAAGTTTAAGTTTAAAAGTTTAAAAGATCCTCTCTAGACATGTGTTAAGACATCAATTTCTCTAAATAAAATAAATCCATCTTCAAAAATGCAACAATAATGTGCAGCATGAGCATTTTAGCATGTTAGACATACAGAAAAATGCATTTTAAAGTTGATGTTAAGCTTATATGAGGCTTCAGCAGTCTGAGTTAGTCATATCAAGTGGATATCTGACACATTTACAGTCTTTTTAGCATCAAATTCCCTCTTTGTGTTTCTTCAGACAGCAACAAAAAGAGTGACTTTGGCACTAAAAAGACTGTAACGTTGAAAGATATCTACTTGATTTGACTCATTTGGACGCTGAAGCTTCATATTAGCTTCAGATAAACTTTTAGATACATTTTTGCACAGAGGGAGGACTGTGGATTTTGTCCTCCATCACTTATATTTTAAGATACATTATGAAGGGATCTTCTAATGGTCAGTATGAACAGCAAAATATTTTCCCCAATGATTTATGGGTGTTTTGTTTTCTAAAGTTGTGTTCTTGGAGCTGTTTCATAACCCTCCACAATCTGTTTTTATTTTTTTGGTTTTTGTTGTTTTTTTTCTGTTGTGAGCAGCTCCTCCATGTCCTTTGTGCATTGTATTGTGGGAACAAACTGACTTTTGGCACTTTTTCAGCTGTAAATATACTGAAAACCTGTCCATAAATGAGTTTGTATTGTTGTATTATTTATTCATTTCTGCAATTTTCATCTGCAGTCCCTTCGGCAGGTCACTGAATTATGACGTGTGCTGGACAAGAGGGCATTTTGACCTGTTGATTGCATTTATGGATGTCATAAGAAAAACTGGATTCCATGTTTTTGAGCCCATATAGCATGAACTCACTTCTCCTGAGTCAGCGGATCACATTATTAGGATTCATCTTGTTGGGACCATGAGTTTTTATTCCAGTAGTCATAAAGTTTCTAAACTCAAGACAAACAGACATTTCCATCACTATAGTATGAAAGTTTATTTTATAGCTGCATACAACGTATACCTACAATCACACAGCTCACACCACTGCACCTGCGTTGTGTAGACAAGCACAGGCCCCCACTGGACTCGAACTCACAACCTCGGACTATGGGAGGTGGGTGTGCTAGCGAGGAGGCGACTGACCCGTGGGCGCTAGTGTCAGTCGCCAGCACGTCTCTTATGCACAGCACAGTACCTGCTGGCCACCGTTACACATACACACATCCACCAACACATATCTGTCGAGGCCTCATTTTCAGGGCGCGTTGGATTGTTTCCTGCCTCCTGTGGCTTCATATAGTTTCTCATGAATATTCAATATGCACAGACAGGCTCCAGATGTAAGCATTAGGCAGAACTGGGCCACATGTGTATAATTGAAGAAATCCATTAAACTTTAAACTTGAATGGCGTTCCTGAATAGAAGGTCTTCATGAGCGTATCCACACTTATACACCAATGTGTGTTTGTGTGTTTAATGGTTTTAAAACATTAATTGGTCCTTGTGGTGAATTCAGATGACTATGAAGGCACACATGATAGACTTTTTGTCTAGTTTGACCAAAGACATCGGCCATTTCTAATCCAGATTGGTGTTAATGATCTTTTCCTGTCCGGTGTTGCTGAACTCTTTTGAGTTGTCATTTTTGATTGGTTGCCAACCGTCAAGATGGCCGGTCTTATCTAACATGAGCCTGTCAGAGGTCAGTCCCCAGAGGAGGAGAGTAGAGATGTGGATGTATGTCAGACCCATAGTATTTTGGTTTAGTTTGTCTGTGTCTATTTGTTAAAGAGGACGTATTCTGCATATTTCTAGGTCTATATTTATAACCCTAAGCCTCTACTGGAATATCTTTGCTTGATTTACACTTCAAAAGACTCCAAATTCATATAAACTGGTCCTTTACACAGCCCCTCAGTTCAGTTTCTGTAAGCCCCCTCCCTCCTGAAATATGCAAGTGGACGATGCAGCAGCACATGTAAAAACCTTAGCAAAGTAGCCACAAAGACTACTGAACGGACAGCCATTGTTGGGCATCATGGATGTATTAAAGAGAACTGGATACAAAGATTGCGCCACAATCATTCCCATGAAAGTTACTCAGTGGCGCACAAAGCCAAAAAATCAGCTTCTGGCTGTAAAGAAAATTACCAGCATGTTGCTCACACTTCCTGATTTTTGGGCCCTTAGAGCATGTGCACTGGAGACCTCCGCTGGCTGAGCTGACTAACTTCTGGTTGGCACTCCACTCAAAGTTAATCATGCGACTCTTCTAGACTTTCCAAATGTTATTGGACATAATGGATCCAATGATTGTGTGCAGGAAAAATGCTTTTTGAGCCAGTGTGCATCACATGTCAGAGCTGGAAGTTGTAATTACACGTTTTGGCCAGTATGTCAAATTGGCTTCACAGACTTGACTTGAAGGCGACATTTTTACATATGTTCAAGTTTTGGAGTATTGGCTATGTTTAACATCTGACATTATAACAGTATAAAAATATCAGAAAATCACCTAAAGCATGATATTTGCCATTTAACCTAAATGAACTGAAACCAACGCTGAGCCCAGTACACAGTGGTGACAGGAGAAGACAAACTGGTCCGATCACCAACCACCTAGTCGAGTGTGAAACACTGCAGGGTTCAGGTCCATCCGTTCTTCTTGTTGGCAATCAAGGCATTCAGTATATGTTGTAGCCTGTTAGCAGCTGGTGTTTTAATTAAATCCCGTTGCCCAAACAACAAATCATTTCACCAGCACTACCTGTGTCACGATAGGAGTAAACAAGATTATTGACTGCAAATTGTTAGCCATCATGGGCCACTAATGTGTCTGCAGACCTTCAGAGCAGACTATGTGGATATGACTCTTCCATTTCTGCATATGCACTGTAAACCATTTGCTTATGTGCTGCTGCCCTCTCCTGACATTTGCATTGTGATTCTAATATCTCTGCGAGCCAGAGAGAGATTTTGAGGTTTGAGATGTCTAACATGTGCAGAAACATGCAGCAGTCTATCATTAGTGTACTTTGCTACAAGCCATCTTATGTTTTGATCCACAAATAGGCACAAATGGAAATAAATGCAAACTTTTCTTATTAACAACCTTTGACACTTACAGAGAATGGTTATTAGTATGTATTGTTGTTCTCATACAAACTAACAAAAAGCCATCTAAAATAAAGTTATATAACAGCAATGCGAGTGAATGCACAAGAGGGATCTTCATGAATAAAGCCTTGATTGCAGAGTTTAGCAGTGTGGCATCTTCACGAGCCAAAACAAACAATGCATCGTGCACAGGAGCATGAATGGCTTCATGATTACTGCTGTCAGTCTGCGTGTCAATCGTAGACCTGGTTAGTCACAGCCATTTAAATTAAGAAGACTAATAATTTGCATATATATGGGGATGCTGAGGTTTATGTTTTAAAATGGCATCATTGTTTGGGACTTCCTGTAAAAGAAAAAAAGTGTGTCTTAATTTATATGTTTGAGATTCCACATTGTTCAAAGTAGGGCTCAAATAATTGTATCGGCAGGTCATTCTTGTTAATAGGTTTTTGAGAAACACTGATAATGATTTTATATTGTAAAACAGATGAACTGTGTAAAAATAAAGACACAGTCAGGATCGGGGCTTCTGACTGATGCATCGGGTTAGGGTTGTTATTGTGTGTTCACTACGTTTAGAATGAGGAACTGGTCAAATACATAACTCATCTTTTTGTTTTCATTTCTTTTCACTTTCTGTTGATTCAGGGAAAAAAAACCCTGCACATACATGCATTCATGTTATTAATGTTATTACTAAATGATTGATGATGACTGTTATAGATTATCCTTGACATTTTCTACGATCAGCAGATTTGATAGTTAGGCTTTAGAATTCATGTTAAAGTGACACCAGAGTTTGATTGACAGCTTTCACACCAGCCTTAATGGGAATTCAATCGATTTTACACATAAAAGTGTGTTTCCAGGGGTTGAGGCATACTACTGCATATGTGAAAAAAAAGTAGTATAAAGCCTTTTGTGTCTCCAGAGAGAGCTGTGTGAAATCTGCTGAAGGGCTGAAGAAGTCTAGAAAGAAGTGAGGTTACCAGACCTCTGCAGCCCACTTCTTCTCTCTGCTGGAGGCTAGCAGCTCCAGGCGGGGACTGCCTACTGGTCCCATTATTCTAAAACCCCAATAGTTTGAAAAATGTCTCACCGGACCAAAAGCACATTAGTCTGACAGCCCATTACCTCAAAAAGAAATACCCATTGCTCCGAAAATCTGTCCATTGTGAGTAGGGATGTGCAGAGGGCCCAGTATTTGTATTTGTATCTGTATCTGTATCTGTTGAGGCAGCAACATTATTTGTATTTGTATTTGTAATCAAACAAAAGTGGAAAGAGATTTAAAAATCCTGTTTTTGTTTTTTTTACGCTTTTAATTTAAGAAAATTAAAGTATTACAATAAATGTTCAAGAAGTGTTCCCTTGGGAGCACTTCATTTGTGTCAGTATTTCAGCTTTATCTCTGGGGAACACCCCCAACTCTGGGACTGATGTCCAAATTAGGAAATGTGCGTCATGTAGCAGGTGGATGTGACTCCCCTCGTTGAGACCTGCTGATAGATGTAACAGCGGAGCAGAGGAGAGACACTGAGATAGTGATGTAACAGACCTGTGCGCTGGTATTTGACATGGTTTATTTTTCTTCCTGAAAACAAATACTTTTTAAAATATTTGTATGAAACAAATATTCATAATAAAAACACTATTTGTGCTTTGCCGAATAATTTATTTGTATTCAGGCACACCCCTAATTGTGAGTCCAACAATGTTATACAGTCGTAATGCTAATTCCGTCAAGTACCAAATCAGTTAGATGTGTAAGCACCCTAAAAAACCATTAAAGACATTTTTAAAATGTAAGGAAGCACTAAAGGCCAACCATCAAATGCCAAGTATTTTTGGGGGCGTGTGACATGTGACAAAGGTCCTCAGCCTGTATGGAACAGGGTTCATTGTACCTGTTAAACACATGTTTGCGTCTTGACCACTTGGCTCCAAGCGCATCATTTTTAATCGTGTGTCATTAAGTGAATAAATGCTATGCTTCTATTTCTACAAACGTGTCCAAACACACTGATTTCAAGAGATTCATATGTGAACGCAAATAAAAATAAAAAAGCTAAAATCGTCAAGAGATTTGTAAAAGCCTGAGGAAAACACTTTAAAGCCAATCACCTTTTATCTGAAGGCAAATTCTACAGTTGCTCAAGTTTTGTTGAAAGCCGAGTCATGAGAAGGAGCACAGCAGTTATTCCCTGTGAAATGAAGAATATGTTCTTTTCTTTCCTCTCTCTTCTCTTGCTCACAAATATGCACATGGACACAGATTGTTTTCTTCTTAAAAGCAGTGTCAAGTCAAGTCAGTTTTATTTATATAGCACCAAATCACAGCAGAACTTATCTCAGGGCACTTTTCATATAAAGAGGGTCAAGACTGCACTCTTTACAGTCTTGACTTGTCTTGAACCATCTATGTTCTTGTGTGGCTCTGCTTTATTTCTAGAGACAGAAGAGAAAGAGAATAGCGGGATCATAGCAGATGGTTTCAGATACATATCACAGCAGTACATTTTAAAGCAAAGGCCACCAAATAGTAGTCATTTATCTGAATATCCGCTCATTTGACTCCTTTTTCAGAGCTTTCTTTGGCTTACAGCACGTCTCCATATATAACTTTGACCACCACTGAATTTTAAAGTCAGTCCTTTCATTATCTTAAGTAACTGATCCTTTTGCTGCTAACTCAGTTTTGCAGGACTACTTTCAACTCTTAAAAAAAAAATCTTTTTCTCACTCCATTCTTCTCACCTCGGTTTATCCTTCCTCTCTACACTCGAGTGCTCTCGTCCCCGCTTGTCTCAGCAGGGAAGTCGCTCCATTCCTCTCTGATTGTCAAGGTCAGGATGGAGGGAATTGGAGGGCATTATAGCGCTGAATGACAGGGATGAAATGGTGCACGGATGAAAGGGGGACAAAACTTGGCTTGGCTTGTAGGAATAGTTGTACTGTATGTGTCCACATAACAGCTAAGCCAGTGTGACAGCTTTCATCTGAAGCGTCTGGCTGCTCCTTCAGAGTTTCAATGAATCAAAAAGTCAATATAAATGGCATAATACAAAGTTTAGAAGCCAAATGATTTTACTTTTTATCAAACATCCAACTATTTAACACACGTCACATCACTGGCATTTATATTTGCATATTGTACTGCTGAGAGAAGTAGTAGTCACTGGTTCAGGCTTGTCAGATGTGAGGATTTGCTGATTTCCTTTGTTCTTTGTAAATTAATTATCGTATGGTTTGGTTTGGGACTGCTGGCTCTGGGAAACTGTAATGGCATCTCAAAACAAATGAACAGACTAATCAATAACCTTAACAAATTGCCTGAACTCACTGCAGATTCTTGCTGTGCTTGAAGTGAAGAAAAAATGTTTCAAATTCTATGTTTACATTAAGCAGACATCACAGATAAAGAGAACGAGCTTGTCTATTTATAACAGTAACTGCATACAGTACATTGTATGCACAGACATTGTTTGTTTTTTAAAAACCTGTTTATACAAAAAGGGAGAAAAGTGACATTTTCAACAGTTCAGCAAGGTTTTACAATTTTAAACTTTGTTTCAAGTGTCATTTTCAGAGCTGCAATGTTTAGTCTATTGAACAATTAGTCGTTCCAAAGAATATTCATCGACAGCTATTTTTCAAGCAAAAAAAGATTTTATGGTTCCATGTTATTATTGTGAGAATCGCCGCCTTTCTTGGTCTTACATCAGACTAGAGTAGAGTATTTCTGAGTTTATTAGACAAAATTGGTTGATCGAAAAATAATCAGCAGATCAATCGATAGTGAAAATTATAGTTAGTTGCAGCTACCTAATCATTTCAGTGAGAATACTTGAGAATACTGAAGGCCTTTTGGACTCTCAGTGTAATAGCCCGGCATTTATTATCCTTCATAAGCTTTTTGGAGTCATTTTAAGATTGTTTTATGCCCTTTTTATAACTCCTAAGAAGTTCCAGTTTCCAGGCAGTTCAAACATGGCTGACATGAAGTTGTGCTGCTGTTAGTGTACGTACATCATGCAGATACATGAAATTTTGTGCAGTTTATTTGTCATTGCCTTCTAAAATCTATGCATATGAGCATTATAAAAACGATTCATATGATTGTTATGTGATCTGCCGTGCTTATGGTTAAGGTTTGGTTAAGGTTAAGCAGAGATCCTGCTCATTAACATTGACAGTTTGTCTCTGATGTCAAAGGAAGGATTCTTTGTACACTTATCCATCCAGCCCTGGAGCTATAACATTGTCACACTTCACTACTTGCATCTTTACAAGACAAAACGTATAACTGACATATTTACAGTATATCTTACCCACCTTTGTTGCATCACCATGCTCATCTACACATCAGAGTCTGAGATATGAATAAACAAACATGGAAAAGAAAAAAGGGACGAGACCCCAACAAACAAAACAAAGATTAATTACATCAATGACAACTCATAATCACTTTGTAGTATATCCCAGGACAACACGTTCTCACTCCCAACTCGTCACATATCGATGCTTGGTCAGGACCCCCTGGCGTCACTTTTTAACGCACTGGGGACCCCTTTAGTGTCATTTTTCAACGCGCAGTATCATGGTAGTCACTGTTTTATGGTGTGACAACGTGGTGGTTAAGGTCTGGCTAGATTTAGGCACAAAAACCACTTGGTTAGGGTTAGGGAAAGATCATGGTTTGGGTTCAAATAAAAAAATAAAATAAAAAGGGCGAGGTGGTCTTGAACCATGCTCTCTGCTGACTCTGCCAACAACATTACAAGCCATCCACCAGCCTCTCCACCTCCTGATTGGAAAGTAAGTCAGCTTATATAGATGTCATGTGAGGTACGTCACTTCAGAAATGTTGATATGATACGTGTTGTTGAAATGTTAATATGCGCCATATTACAGATGTTGAAATGTACATATTCAATGTATCTGTGGTTTGCAGAAACGTACAATACCAACGTTTTATTCTGGCGACCAGGTTGAAATTTGTCACCTTATATAGATGTCATCAGTCTCACAGCGTCTATTTCAGACGTTGTGGGAGTTCAACAGAAGTCTATCGGACTACCCTGCACGTTAAGGGGTACCTAGTGCGTTAAAAAGTGACACCAGGGGGTCCTGACCAAGCTTCAATATGTGACGAGTTGGGAGTGAGAACTACCACCCTGGAAAAATGGTGCTGAGATGGTTAATTGTTCAAATGAAAATCTATCGCTTACTATTCTAATCACTTAAGCCTCAAGAAAAAATGCCAAATATTCAGTTGTTCCAGCCGCTCGAGTGTAGTGTAAGGACCTCCTCGTCTCATATGATCATGAACTGAACATGTCACTTGTTGGAGCTGAAAGTACATAAAGACAAACTACAGATGATCTATTCGTCGAAGTGAAACCCAGGCAACATGCACGGTGTATTAATGTGTATTACCTCTTTGTTGATTAAAGCAGCAGGTGGCAGATGAACAGAAATGATACACTGATGAATCTGTGTGTTTGTATGTGTGTGTGTGTGTGTGTGTGTGTGTGTGTGTGTTTCCCAGTAAATAGCTCAGAATCTAATTCTTTTGCTTGAAGGGCAGGAAACTTTAACAAGGTAATGGAGGGCTTCCTTTAACATTTCTCTATAAACAGCATGGAATGTGTGTTTGTGTGCTTGTGTGTGTCTTCCTCTCTTCTCGCATACCTCGGTTTGTGAGTTAGTTAACCACAAAAAGGAAAAAACACTCATCAAAATCTAACTGGAACCGGTTGGATCTGTCAGGAAGAAGATGAAACCACTGACTGTAGCTGAGTGAGTTTATACACACTTTAAAATAATTCAGTCTGTATTAATGCTATAATCAGCTAGACTGTATAATTTACCTCAATTGTACGGTTGTTCAGTCACAGCTTTGGTTATGGACAAATAATTAGGTGGCGAGATGAGTTTAGTTCAGAGGTTTAAATTACAGCTGTATTTATTGCTTTTGTTCTACCTCCTAGTTTGACACTCAGGGCCGACGTGCTGCCAGATGGCTGATCAATCATGATATATCCTGCTAATTAAAAAGTCCTTATTAAAGCGGTTATTATAAATAGATTGGATGTTTCTTTTTCCCCTGTGGTTTTCACAACAAAGTGTCTCAAGGGGTTTTTTTAGGCTTCGGAGCCCTCAGGTATGAACTGTTTGTCATTTCCAATCAAAACGCTGCTTGATGACATTAGTATTGACAGAAAGAAGGCTGATGTCGATGTTATGAACAGTTGAAAAAGACAGTATAGCAGTCTGATATTACATTTTTTCTTATCATACTGTATGTTAATATTAGGGCTAGCTAGCTTCACCGTTGTTGGTACTTATGTAACCAGTGGTTTCTAGCGTTGTGTTATGAGGAAGAGGCTCAGACCAGGGTGTCTTTGGAGCATAGACTGTATAAAAATATGGACGTAGTTACCGTGACGTCACCCCTTGGTTTCTGAAGAGCGGTTTTGAAGCTCAAAGTGAGCCACTCCGGCCGTCGCTATCTTGGCAGTGCCTGACGCTGCCGAACTCCCAGTCAATCAAAAATGGGCAAAGAGGTGGGCCGAATGGCTGAAACAAGCCACCTAGCGGCTGGTGGACCTGTCACTCAAAGCAGCCATGTCCTTCATTATGCATAACTTTATGGCTTAATAAAATTTAAACAGGTGATTTATAAAAAAAATCCATCCCCCGTACAGTTGTCATGAAAGGAGAAATTAGCTACAGAGACCAAAACCATTTTTTGTACCAGGCTGTAAACATGTTTATTTCTATTGGGGGTCTATGGGGATTGACTCACTTTTTGAGCCTCAAGTGGCCATTCAAGGAACTGCAGTTTTTGGCACTTCCGCATTGGCCTCATTTTACAGCGCCAGAGGTTGCCGCTTGCTTTGGAGTCGACCATTTATTCCGGCAACTGACGACAGAAGTAAATAACAAAATCCTCCGGTCAGTTGTGACAGCTAACTTGAGCTCCTATACTAATTTAATAACTCAGAAATGTGTTAGCATGTGTTAGCAGTTGTGTAATTACAATACATATGCTGCATAGTTGACTCTGTTACACTTAACTTTCATGTCTTCCACATGTGCTGTATCATTGCCTGGTGAGGATGCTGATGTATTGCTTGGGATCTGTCAGCTTTAGTTTGTCTTGAATCATTACACAGCACTGAATTAGCATGACGTCATGTAACAATCGTTGGTATCCAGCATTGAGTCAAGAGCAGCTGGTCTTGTCGTGGTTTATACTTCCTTAAAGTTTCTAACTTTCATCGTCATGTCAACAGTAAACACCACAGTATTACGTTTTTTTGTTTTAAAAATGTCCCGACTCGCGGTTGGAAGTGGGAAGCGAAGGGTGATTTCCTGCAGCAAAGTCCAACATCTATCCAATCATCAAACGAGTGGAAGGCAAAAATCATCTGTGTCACTTCCCTGGATCATAATTACTACGGCTGCTAGGTGACGTAACTGTAGGTCATTTTTTTAACGTCCTGATTTTAGACCTGTTGTTTTTCTTGTGAGGACGGGCTGAATATAACAGTCTTGCTTTCTCACACAAACCCACTTTCAAAATTGAAAAGACTATGAAAAAATATTATAATGTCAAAATAAAAGTATCACAACATGAATTGAAGTATTTCTAAACCATGCGCCCTTATCAGCCAGGTGCTAGACAATCAAGAAACAAATTTTGTTGTTTGGAAGTCACACTTTTGCAGATGTTCTGTTGCCATGTTACTGTTCATCTCTGCCTGCGAGTAGCATTCATAATCAAAGGGACAATAATAACAGCTGCCCTGAGAATACTAGACGGGACTTGATGACTTGAGAATACTTGATGTCATCAAAATCAGAGGTTTCTTCAGAGGACTGAGGTGATTGGCTGTTTATTATTTTTTGTGAATTAAATTCATACTTTTGGTAAAGATTTCATCTGATCATGTAGAAGAAGAGTGAGACTTGAGATGAGAACCCTACAATGCAAATGTAAAGGCACCAATTAATTTCTATAAATGACACCAACAGTCCTATCTGGAACTACTGTCTTTGCATTCCTGTTAAACACCACAGGGGGTTCATTGCAGGGTGTAGGAGCACTTTTAAAACCACCGTCACCCCTTTAAAAGTGCTAATTAAACATCCTTTTAACTCAGGCATTTCAGGTTTCCATCTCCTAAGAAACCGTTGAACAAATACGCCCGTCCTGAAATGACCCGGAGAGTCCCAGAAATAATTTCCTCTGGAGGCCTTTTCCAGTTGTAGATGTTTCAGCTCCTCTGCCTACACCATCTGTTGCTAGGCGATTGAACTTTAACCCCTTCTCCCTTGTTGTGAATGTTAAAAGGCTGCAGATGTAACCTTTACACAAAATGACACCACAACCTTTCAGGAATGGAGCGACAAAGGGAGACAGTACATGAATGCAAGCGTTGACTTTGTTGCTTGCTTTTAGTAAAAGTAATAATAAGGTATGATTCCATTTGAAGGAACAACATCAGGTTTTCTAATGCAGTTATAGTATACAGTATTGTAAATATTTGATATAATATTTGATGTTTATTGAATTCTAAATCTTATTTTGTTAACTTCTTTGTCGCACCATCTTCCATTCAACCTGACTCCTCTTCAGTTTCTCAGAATAAGACAAATATATGAAACCCTACAGCTGCAGTGTATTGGATTTTCCTCTCAAATATTGAACCTGTGCTTGTGCTAAGTTGCGTTCTTCTTCTACTAACACAATAGATGTAGAAATTGCTCTCTGTGTGCCTGTTCTTCAATAAATCCCCCCCCCCCCCCCCCCCCCCCCGTGTGATCGTTTCTGCAAAATGTCATTCTTTTAGATTCATTCAGTGACTGGCACCGAGAGATATTTACCGCTGACATTTCTGATCATTCAAGAATCGTCCAATTTAAGTCAGTTGTGCTGATATATCTTGATATGATTGATCTGCATCAGTCATATCAGGTTTCTCTTGTTGTAAAATACCACAAACAGTCAAATCAACTCAGGGATGTAAAGCAGCTTGCAGATAATTGCTTTTTTAAAATTTTTTTTTTGTGCTTGAGCACCTGGACTGTAACATACAGGAGATTAAATATTCCACCTGCAAACACCTGAAGCATGATGTTGTTATTTTCTTTTCTCGTCTCCTTGATAGACTGACAGACTGACACATCTGGGTCAGACTACTGTACATGTTAATTCTCTGCAGTCATACAAACAGATGGATTCGATATTATTGGCCCGGCGAGAGAAATTCATCACTTCTATGTCACAGGATTTTCATCATTATACGCCTGTGTAGTAGGAGGAAAGATATGCATCAATCAAGTGCGCTAAAGGATGTTTGTCACTTGTGACATCTGTCATTGATCCGTCACTCACAAACAGAAACACACACATATACACATACGTACACAAACGGCATCAATCAAACTCAAACTGACAGTCTGTCTTTTCGTCGGCACAAAGACGAAGACCACAGAGATTATCTCCATCGAATGAACAAACTCATCACTTGTCTGTCATCTTCAGCCTTTCGCTGCTTTCAGCTCCGGATTCTTATTGACCTTCACAGAAGACAAATCCAATAGACGTCTTTTTCCTCTTCCCACTCGTTTCTTACAGAGCGTATTTCATAGGCTGTACTTATAGTGTAAATGACACCTGTGATATGCAGAGATCTAATATATGTACTGTACATATATGTCAATATATGGAAATACAAATGGACATATGTATGGATATAATAGAAATAAGCTAAAATGTGCAGCTACATCTGTTTGATGCATCAGCAGCTGGATCTGAATCAAAAGCCTCCGATTTGATATAATAAAAGGCAGAGCAAACAGAAAAGTCTTCATGATAATTATTAAAGTCTCCCTCCACTCCACAATGTGTTTTTTCTTCCTGTTCCTCCAGTTGGATGTTTGAGCTTCACTATGCAGAATGATGTGTGTGCAGAGTCTGACCAAGTGGTAACCTCTGGGGTTGTAAAATGAAGCCAATGCGGAAGTGCCAAAAACTGCAGTTCCTTGAATGGCCACTTGAGGCTCCAAAAGCAAGTCATTCCCCATTGACCCCCATGTTAAAATGCCCAACTTTACAGCAGAAATAAACATGTTTACAGCCTGGTCTCTATAGCTAATTTCTCCTTTCATGACAACTTATCCGTTTGAATTTTCATTAAGCCGTAAAGTTATGCATAATGAAGGACATGGCTGCTTTGAGTGACAGCCAAAATGGCTGCTAGGTGGCTTGTTTCTGCCATTCGGCCCGCCTCTTTGCCCATTTTTGATTGGCTGGGAGGTAGATGGCGGAGCAGCTCACTTTGAGCTTCAAAACTGCTCTTCAGAAACCAACGGGTGACGTCACAGTAACTACGTGCATATTTTTATACAATCTATGAGTTTGACACTAGAAGGGTTGTTTTCTCTCCTTAAATCTGAGTTTGAGGCGTCTAAATACGAGCGTCACAGCTAGTTTGGAGCCAATAGTGATCAAATTTGCAACTTGAAGCATCCAGTACACAAACACACTGAGGATTGTAGGAGACATACAACAGTTCAACTGTTGAAATGAACAATGTTTGGTTTTTTGGGGTTTTTTTGTATTTTTTTTTTTTTTATTGGTGATGCTGTTAATGAGACATAGTGGAAAGGAAATAAATAAATAAATAAATAAAAGACAAATCAAGCAAATAGACAAACAAACAAACAAAAATAATGACAAACAACAGCAATGACAACATCATATTACAATGAAAAAGATAATAAACGTAGAGAGCAACTAAGCAATATGGATTGATTGTGGGAAAAGGGAAGAGGGAGAAAAAAGTGAGAGCGCTAATAATTATTAAAATATAATAATGATAATAATTACAATACAGCAATATATAGTAATAATGATAATAGTCTTGTTTGATAGTATACTGTGGCGGCAGCTACAATAACAGTAAAATGGGTTAGATAATTAGATATTTATATTAATTTATATCAATTTGAGTTTATATTAATTACATTAAATGAATATGGCTATGGGGGGTGGAGCCAAACACACAGAGCCCAAGGAGGGGAGAACACCATCACCCTCCTTGTCTGTTTTGGAGACGGCCCACATCTAGTCCACTTCGTAGCAGGACCACTCTCAGACCCTTTTGGAGAGAGTCTGTCCAGTGACAAGAGGGGTGGAGGTCCCCCTGAATGAACAATGTTTGAATATTAATAGATTTTTCAATGAGGGAGAAGGAGGTGATGTCATTTTAAGAATTTTTGAACTGAACATTTTTAGTCTTAAGTTAAACAATTGACATGAAGTGAAACTAGACTTTGGGGCTGTAATGGATCGAGGCTGAGTTTAATTGTCTGTCATGTGCAGTTAGCAGAAGATTCACAACAAAGACACTTTCAGTAGCTCAACCAGCCGTAAGTGTAGCTCGGCACTCGAGCAGATGTCTTCAGGCTATTAAAATGTCAAGAGTTTAGTAGACGTGTGAAGAGATTGGTGAAGGACCTGACCGAGTCACAGAGTGATTCTACACAGACAGTAATGGTTTTACAAATGCTCAGTCTGTCAGACTGTGTTCCCAGTCATCTGAAGAAACAACGACACTCTCTGTTCATGTTTTTTTTTTACTGTATCGGTGTCACACGTAACCTTTTCCTACAGGCTCATTTACATAGTGTGTTTGGTTTGAATAACACAGGGATCACAGGTATTATGCCGCCGTCGCTAACGTGAGAGCGGTCGTCGTTAGTCTAGTTACAGTAATTTATTTCACCTCGGTGAGTCATTCACATTAGAGGAATTTATCATTACAAGGAAGTGCAGTTGAATTTGAATGAGTCTGTTTAATATTCTCCTGTGATGGAAGGCCGCCTGTCTTGTCTCTGTGTGAAGTAGAGTTTGTTTGGAGGCGAAAAGACTTTGAAAGCATCACTGAATCAATAAGCTGTGATAGAAAAAAGCAACACATGCACTCACACATATACACACATACAAATCTTTTGTGCCGATGCTTTCCCTATTCACAGAGTGGTAATTGACGTTTCCTAAATGTCTTATTTGAATGAGCTGTTCTTTTTTATTCTTCTTTAACAAAACCACGTCTGAACCTCCAACTCCCACGACTCAACCCTTCTAAGAAACCAGAAAAATACAGTTTCTTCAAATTGTTAGTGGCTATAATTTAAGCTGAAGTGTTTTCTTCCCTTATGTTGCGCAAACTGAAATCAAACTCCAGGCACTTCAGTTTGTTTGTGTCTCCCTAGAAAACACAATCGGGTTGCGCTTGCAGGTGGGAAGCCGGTGAGGGATCACGGTCGGTCAGGGAGTCAGAACAGAGAACAGGACCGGTGAAGTATTATGGAAACTGGACGTACTGTTTGTCTGCATCCATCTACAGGTCAACAGCAGAGCGAGCGGTGACAAAGCCTTCAGTGCACGGGCATTTAAGTAATCCGATTTGGAGGCAGCCTGGTTCCAGACTTCTGAATCGTTGCCAAATCTTTGATTTTTTTTTTTTTTTTTTTTAAGCATTCAGGGCTGTATGTCACAAGCAACACATGGGATCCATTTATACAGCTAAAAAGAACATGATGTCAGATTAAATAATGTTTATATAATGTATTATAATCAGGAAGAAAAGCAGGGTTAAAAAAAACTACTACTACTAATAATAGATAAAAATAATTGTCTTTGTTTATTTTTATTAGATTTTAGTGTATAAAATGTGAAAAAAACAATCGAAAACTTAAAGACTTTTAATTTACTGTCACATTTGGAAAAGAAAAGCAGGAAGTCGTCACATTAGAGAAGCTGAAACTGAATATTTGGCCTTTTTGCTTGAAACAGTTGCCAATTAATTTTCTTTTAATTGATTAATCGACTAATTGTTGCAGCTCTGACGTCATGGGTTTCTAAAGCTTCCTCCACCCTTTAAACGCTGCACTGATGTCAGCCGCTGACCCAGCAGAGGAGTGACTGACTTTGAATGGAAACACATGCGGATTCCTGCTTGATTTTGTTCAAACAGCCGGTAAAACATAACTAATTGCAGCTTTAGTGTAACTTCCAGCAACATATCGAGTGTATTTACTCTGCACTAATGGCTGCAGCACCAATTCAGTATGTTAACCTTACAGGTGCTCAACATACCTCTCTAACCTATATCTGTCACAGACATTTACAGAGCAGAGAACATTGCTATTTTTCTACCTTTTTCTCTCTCTCTCTCTCTCTCTCTCTCTCTCTCTCTCTCTCAGTCTCTCACATGCACACTTATGCAAATCAAAGTAAATTACTGTGTTCATTACTGAACTCTGCAAACTCTCTTTGGTACCTAAAGACTTAGAAACTCTCCAAGAAAGTCTTTTCATCTTTTCAATTACACCGCTGAATGAAGTGAAGGACTAATGTGGGAGAAAAATGAATCAAGGGATGACAAAAAAAATGGTCTGATTACAATGGACAGCTCTGTGTGTGTGTGTGTGTGTGTGTGTGTGTGTGTGTGTGTGTGTTAAAATAGAGGTGGTAAAACAAAACAAAAGAACCAGCCACTCTCTCTCTCTCTCTCTCTCTTTGTCTCTCTCTCACACGTTCACACATTCACTTCTAGAGAAAGTGAAGGTACTTAAAGCCAGTGAGTGCATTTCAGCCACAGAGAAAGTTCCCTTGATTCGATGGTGCTGCACATTACAACCCTGATAGATGTCACAGCATGCTGCTGCAGAATCAGGTTAATGAGGATGATCTGTAGAAGTTTCTGGAATGGTGCAATCTGGTGAAAACTGTCAGTCAGTCAGCAATCTGAATGTCATCAGACCGCGGATCAACCCGAGCTGAGAGATTGCGTCAGATCTGTCGGTGCATGGGCAGCTTTTGCCTGAAAATCTTGTACAAAAAGCTAAAATCTGGTCATTGCTCAAAAATCTTCTCTCTGAGCCACTAACAGCCTCATGTAGTTGTCAAGAAATCCTTTTCATTAATTTGAGGATAATTAAATCAATAAAATACCTCAGTGTGACAGAAAAATAAAACAAGCTCATGCTGTAAATATAACTCATGTCTCCAGTTATTAGATGTAACAGGCGTGCCTAAATGTTTTTAATTCTTAGTTCAAATAGAAATAAGTTGTGAACGTGACACAAATGGTCACAGTTTAAGGTTTTTCATACCTAATAATATGCCTTCAGGCGTATCTGTTTAGTGTTGCCGTCGAAAATGAATTGGCTGCGAATGAATTAGCATGCTAATCAGCTGATAATTATCACTTTGTGTGACAAGGAAGAATGATTTGCGTCTTTAATTGGCTTTTTTTCGCCCGCTGGTGAAACGCAACATTAGGATTCATGATGTAGATGGAGCAGTAGCGGTTAAACCATGTGTGTGAGTGACTCTTTAATGTGTTTCCCTCGATAACGACACCGTGTTTGATATATTACTTGTGAATCAGTGCGCTTATGTGTGTGTGTTTGTGTTATTGACATGTAATGATTGTGTTGTACATTGAAAGTAGTTTGGTGAACATTTCTGCCGTAACCAGTCTGTGATCGTAAAAACTTGTGATTATTAAAATGAGCTAGTGCGTTTTGATGACCACAGATCCCAGAGTTTAATTTGAAATCACACCTGTCGACCAATAATGGCAGCATAGTGCCTGTAGCAGCTTCTCTGTCTGCAACTGTTGTATTTATTTACTGTACAGCCAAACAAACTATGTGCTGAAGCAATCTTTTAATTAGAAAGTCAATAATTTCCATCATAATCCTATCAGCACATCTGATCTGCAGGGAAGTCACGAGCAGTTTTCCACATGACAGCAGGCAGCGAAGAGGAGTTACCTTGATGTGTTGATGTGTTGATGTGCAGTTTGTCGCCTGCAGCTCACTGTGACTGCTTCTTCTTGTTCCTTTATTATACATTTGTTTGCTTACTGCTGTTAAGCTTTGCTGTCCTTGTTTTAGCTGTATGTCTGTGTTTATCTTCCTGGACTTTGTTTTTGGATCTGTGTGTAAGCACTAGGGATGTGCAGAGATCCCGGTATTTGTATTTGTATATATTTGTTGAGGCAGCAAAATTATTTGTATCTGTATTTGTATTCAAATAAAAGTGAACAGAGACTTAAAAATCCAGTTTTTGTTTTTAGAAAAAGTGTTAGAATAAGTGTTCATGAATAAACTACCTTATGAAGGAGGTCCCCACATCGGGTCTTGAACTGGAGTCTCCCAGATCATAGACGACTGCTCTTCTCTACTACTACTGAGTAGTACGACTACTGAGCTAAAACTTTACTCATCAACTCATTGCAGACAGACCTCTACCTATTTATACACCCATAACACAATGTAACGTGTAGGGAGGAACTTCAAAGGCGATTATTGCTTTTCACTTTTCATTTATTGCCTATTTTTTTACAACCTAACTTTGTGAAAGGAGAAGGGGAACAACAGGTTATGGAGAGTCTTTAAGAACACTTCGCTTGTGTCAGCAGCTCAGCTTTATCTCTGGGGAACACCCCCAACAAATAATTTTTAAAATATTTGTATGAAAAAAATATTTGTATAAAACCCACTGCAGAATAATGTATTTGTATTCGGGCACACTCCTAGTAAGCACATTGAGAGCAAACGGAAACCAGAGTCAAATTTCTTACATTTTATATCTCATCGTTTGGCAGACGCTTTTATCTAAAACAACTTACAAATGAGGTGAGAAAATCAAGTGTTAGAGGACAGTGATTCAAAAGAGCCGTGGTACAAATTCTCAAGTAGCTGTCCAGGTGCAAGTGCAATAACAGTATGAATACAGGTACTTGACAAATAAAGCTGATTCTGATTGGGACTCATTACCTTCTTTTCAATATTTAAAACAGATCCACTCACAAAAATTGCCAAAAATGACTGTTGTCCTGTTTTGTAGATGTTTTTTTTCCCCTACAAATATGCTGTATTATCTGTGGCTGCTTCATAATAGATGCAACCCCATTATTCAGCATGCAAATACATAATGTGAATATTGGGGTTTCAAATCAGGCTATATTAAAGATGTTCACATCAAACACTGAGACCAGAGAGATGAGCAGACGACCAACGGGGGTTTATTTCATCACACACGAACATACAGAACTCAGAACATCATCAATGCAGCTCTGATTCAACTTCACACCTATTTATACCAAAAGTGAATGTGACTTCCTGCCTGTGTTTTGGCACTTTCGTAAGAAAAATGATCACTTGGACTTTGACCAATGGGAGTAGATGTCTCTGCATCATTTGGTCATTTCTTAATTTCTGCTGTGTGTGTGGTGTACTTTGCTCCCCCCTTTCCTAATATTTCCAGGTGTCTCCTGTTTATCTGGTGGCCCAATGCTTTTTGGATGGGTCAATGACCGGCGTAGGTCAAGCCAATCTGGTAAAAGTTTCGTTTCCCAGAGATTGTAACCAGAACTTTCAGTTAAAGGAGATTGTTTTCGCCTATCCATTGGTGTTGTGCAACCCTTAGTGTTTTGTGTATTACTATTCCACACGCTCATCATATTTTCGCTTCTACAGAAGCAGTTAGAAGTGTTTGGTTTACATAAAGTGACTGTCTTCCCAGGAAAAATGACAGTCATAATAGTCATAATAGCCCCAAAATGACATACATTCAAGTGACAGCACGCGACAAAGGGGAGGAAGTTAGTATGGATGGATGATGGACGGGTCAGCGACAGACTGGATTCTAACACGACAGATCACTGTTTGTTTCTCATTTCCCATCACGTACAATAGTAATTATTGGCCACATAAATATGGGGACACACATGACAACTGTTGAGCTCTTTCTGAATCTGATTCAGGGTCTGTTCCAGTCTGAGTCAGTCGGCGTTGACAGTCGACAGATAAAATCATACAGTGTGTGATATGTAAAGATTCTAATCTGAAGATCCAGTCGCTGCCAGTTGTTCTCCTAAAGATTATTATAAACACGTTTGATGTTTTACGACTGACATCTGCGACCAATGACATCAACAGTGTGTCAGCGCTTGAGAGACGTACCGATAAATAGATAAAGAGGGAGGAAAATGGCGAGCTAAAAGCTCTGAGAGAGAACTGGACAAGTGAACAAATGGAGGAAAAGTTGATTGAGCTGTAAAGAGAATAAATGTCTCTACAAAGCCAACCAGAACCTGAGGTTAATACCCACACCTCTCCATCCAGGCTCTCACACAAACTCTGCACTTCTTTTTTCTTCTTTATTACCCTTTTCAGTCCAAACTGCACTGTATATTACCCATGAATGGAGTAGTACAAGCATCTGGTTGCTCTCAAGTTTGTTCTGGTATAAAAACACTCGATATCTGGTGTTGTTTGTGCAGGATTTTCGAGGTTTGTGCTCCTTCCTGACTGTCAAAGACTAAAAAAATTGGTGCCATTTGGTAGAAACAATCTTTATGTGTGATTGGTCCTGTCTTTGTAGGTTTCAACTGGTCTTTAAGTGTGACACCAGTTAAAGTCAGCATTGTTATCAACTCACTCTCGCCTGGAGAAGGAGACGACACAGTTCAGAGAGATTTTAGGGAGAAAATCAAACTGAAACTGTAAAAGTTGAGGAGACAAAAAAAAAAAAAGGATTTTGAAATAAGTGGCATCTCCTCTTCATCCTAACTTCACACCCAAACTGTCACCAGCAGGTTCAGTAGCTGTTAGTTTTGGATAAAGTCACATCACATTCTGGTGTTTTCATCCTCGCTAATCGAATTCATCTAAGCAACAATCTTGCCAGTGAATGACTTGTTCATTTCTATATTTATATGTATTTTATTTCAGTAAATTTGTATTTTTAGAGCTTACACACTCTCATAAATACGCTCCACGTTACACTATGTAGTTCCTAGAGTGCGTTTATAACTGGCCACATGCTGATTGGAAAAGCACGGGAGAAAATTGTACATATTCCAGTATGAAAGCCTCAGCAGGAAGCCAAAATGAAATGTGTAAAAAGCTCCAATAAACCAGAAATAGCTTTAAAATCACTGTGAAAACTGACAATTTTCTAAATACTTTATGATAACAAGTCACCTGTTCAGTTTCCATCTTTTCTCACTTATTCTATTTTATCCTTTTTGGATACATTTTTAGGGGAAACAGTGAAAACAGGACAGTAAATCTGTAGAGCTGAAAGTAATCTGTGGAAAGAAATGTTTTCCATCACACATCCCACTGAAAGCTGATGACCTCAGAAAACATTTTCATCAGCGGCGTCCAGGTATCTGGAACGATGCCCTGACACAATGACAAGTATCTCAGCTAATGGACGTATATACACTGGGATGAGTGTCACAGATGCTGCTGGGGTGACACAAATAATCCAGTTTGGACCTTTTCAAATGGCCCTCATCTGTTCTCCTATTTCAAACTAAACACTTCAGTATTATCTTGCTGAAAATTGAGGAATGTAGAGGCTCTTCTTGTGCAGTGTTGATGAAAAGAAACTATCACATTGATGTTGTTGCAGCAGTTCTGTCAGAAATCCAAATATATCAGAACCAGAGTGGCCAAATGTCAAACCAGGCCTCTGATATGAAGAGAAACGATCAAATGATGACATTTATTAACCTTCTATACATTGGCTGCTTCCAGTTTGCGTTGCACGGAGAAGCTCATGAACCAGATTTTACGTTTGAATCCTTTTTAAGTTAAAGCCACAGTGAAATAGAAAATACCTTTTCCAAGTTCTTAACTTGTAAAGAGTTGCAACTAACAATTATGTTCACCGTAAATTAATCATCATTTTCTTTATTTAATTGATTCGCTGTTTGTTCTATGAAATGTGCAACAATGATATAAAATAGAGAAAATCCAAAACATGGGACAAGGAATGTTTGGTATTTCTGCCTGAAAAAAGATTTAGTTTATCATCAAAATTGTTCCAAATAAATATCACAATCGCCTCATTCAGAACAATTTGTCGCTGCAATTGGTAACAAATGCTGCTAAAACTCAACCAAAACTGACAATACTGACAGTGAAATGTTCAATGTAGGGGTTTTCATTAATCGTTTCGTCAGTCTAATGTCAGAAAAAAGTGAAAAACGCCATCACAATTTCCCAAAACCAAGTTTTTGTTTTATTTGACCAAAATCCAACAATATTCAGTTTATTTTCATATATATGACAAACAAAGCAACAGTGAAATGTGAGCATTTTTGCTGTAAAAAAATGGCTGAAACAAATATCCGATTATTGAAATAGTTGCTGATATCTAACAAACGACTAATCAATCAAATGTTTCAGTTATAGCTCAATGTTTTTATCTGGTTTCTATTTACTTTTTAGCGACAGCTCTCTCATAGTGGCACACGTAGTAGAATTTAAAGCTCTGTGATTGCAGGTTTCTCACCACAATGCTTCTCGGGAGTCGTGGTTGATTTCTCTCCTTTGGTTTTTATTATCTACAGGCTTTGAATTTTTATCAAAGAAACTATTGTTCATCTTTTGAACTGATGATTCAACCAGGACAGTTTCACATCCATCTAAAATTAGTAAGTACTTAAGTACTTAAGCTGTCAAACTTTTTATTTCACCTAAAATAACGCCTCACATTGCATTTTACTCCGTTTTCTTTGGAAATGTGTCACGTTGCAGAAGCTCAAACTGGCATTTCACTGTCACTTCATTAAAGTCTAACATCTGCAGCACATATAGTGATGTTGCTGTTGGATTAATGGATGATATTCACAGCATTTGAATTTTAAGGTAAAAATGATTATATATTCAGGGTTTTTTTTTTCAATTCAATTCAGTTCAGTTGTATTTATATAGCACCAAATCACAATAGAAGTTATCTCAGGGCACTTTTCGCATAAAGCAGATCTAGACAAGCAGTTGGTAACAGTGGCAAGGAAAAACTCCCCTTTAACGGGAAGAAACCTCAAGCAAAACCCTGCTTTAGGTGGGTGATCATCCGCTTTGACAGGTTGAGTTGAGAGAGAACGAAGGAGGGAGAGGAGACACAGAGAGGCACAGCAACAACAATAACAACAATAATAGAAATATGACTAATAATAATAATAGCAGGCAGGGGCGTCAGGCAGGACCATGGCAGCACGGGGTTTGCAACCACAATCCACGGAAGCTTGTGATCCATTAACAGGTGGTCCACGACCATGATCCATAGAAACCTGTCAGACGAGAAAGCACAAGTTAGTAACATGCATTAATGGTACATGAATGCATACAGATGGAGAGGAGGAGGAGGAAAGAGGAGCTCAGTGCATCATGGGAAGTGTCGGCCTATAGCAGCATAACTAGAGGCTAGCCCTAAATATATGCTTTATCAAAAAGGAAAGTTTTAAGCCTAATCTTAAACGTAGAGAGGGTGTCTGCCCCCCGGATTGAATCTGGAAGATGGTTCCCCAGGAGAGGAGCCTGATAGCTGAAGGCTCTGCCTCCCATTCTACTTTTAAAGACTGTAGGAACCACCAGTAAGCCTGCATTCTGGGAGCGCAGTGTTCTAGTGGGATAATACGGTACTATGAGCTCTTTAAGATATGATGGTGCCTGACCATTAAGGGCTTTGTAAGTTAGGAGAAGGATTTTAAATTCTATTCTGGATTTTACTAAAATGGGAGAAATATGATCTCTTTTCCTAGTTGTTGTCAGTACACGTGCAGCTGCATTCAGGACCAGCTGGACCAGCTGGAGAGTCTTTAGAGACTTGTTAGAGCAGCCTGATAATAATGAGTTGCAAAAATCCAGTCTAGAAGTAACAAATGTGTGGACTAGTTTTTCTGCATCCTTTTGAGACAGGATGTTCCTGATTTTTACAATATTACGTAGGTGAAAAAAATTGTTTTATGTGGGAGCTGATGGAGTTTTTATGTCTTAATTCTATCCAGGTCACTCATGAGAACAAGGCTGCAAGCAGTGACTGATGAGATGTTACGGGTTTCATTTTCTGATCCATAAATCATGTTGACGCCTCACTTTAATAGAGTACAGTCACTAATTCTGCTACATTTTTAGCTTCGGTCATGTGATACAGTATCTCGCAGGTACAGTTTTCACCCTTTTACTCACATACAGTATAATCTTAATGAGGCAAAACCCTTTCGTGAAGACGTGCAGTCGCATTAACTCCTCTGGGAGTTCACTGCTGCTGCCTGTGCAGTCAGTGCAGGCTGCAAGCACAGAATGGATGAGGATAAACTAACAAACTAACAAGCACCGCCTGTTGAGGCTCTCAAAAGGGACAAAAAGGTGTCTAATAGGAGCTTTGGGGATTCTCAGTTCTTTTAATAACAACTTTCTGTAATGAAACGTTTGAGTTTGTGAGAGTCTGACCCTTTCTCCCTCCTCGTGTGTCACAGCTGAATCCGCCGGGCCTGCTGAGTATGCCCCGGAGCCCCACCTCCAGCGAGGATGAGATGGCCCAGAGCTTTTCTGACTACTCCGACGACTGCACCTCCGACAGCTCCCGAGAAGAAACCATCTACGAGACCATAAGGGCTACCGCCGAGCCATCGCAGAACCGCATGGACGACATTCAGACCAACTCGCTGGTCGTCCGTGTCGTCATCCCCGACCTGCAGCAGACGGTGAGCATCTGTGAAGGATGGCGGTGATCTAACATGTGCTTCACTGTGTGGGAGTCAGTATGAAATATGAACCAGATTTGTTTTTCAGTATTAATATCTGAATATTGATTATCTGACCTTCTTGTTGAGATCAACAGGAATTAATGATGTTGTGTTTGACACAGCCTGTTATTTTACAGTCTTTTTTTTGGAAGCAGATACACAGGAAACACAAGTACAACACAGTATTGTTGTTTAATAGAAGCTGCAGGAAAAGCTCTCATGCTGCAGGGTCCTCTGTGGCATTTCAGCTCTGGGTGTCAGCATCCATTAAACTAACAGGTATATTTTTTAAAAAATGACCATAAAGTGGAAAGTGAGAGGAAAAAAAACAAATGTATTCCCAGACACTAAAGGTCTGTCTGACAGATTATTACAATTTATTTATTGTTGAAACTCACAGATCACTGAGGTCATAACACATTTGCGTGCAGGAAAGATGATGATTTCGATTTCAGTTCTATTTCAATTAAATCTTAAATAGGGCTGCAACTAACGATTATTGTCTGGATTTTCTGTGAAATAATTCATAATTTCTTAGAGCTCATTGTGAGAACCTCAAATGTGTTGTTTTGTCTGATCAACAGTAAAAAAAACAGTTTTTCTATCATGTATAAACAGAAAACCTTTAAATTCTAACATTTGAGAAGCTGCAACCAGCAAATATTTAACATTTTTGCTTAATAAATGACTATATTTTGATGATTGAATAATTGTTTTAGTCATTTACTAAAACAATTATTCAATTGTCAAAATATTTGCCATTTTCTGTCAATTGACTAATGACTTAATTGACTAATCATTGCAGCTCTAATCTGGAAGGTTTTGCCTGGTATTACGATAACCTTCCTTTTAAGTTGCAGCAAATCCTTATCGCTTCCATTCATGTATAAATAATGTGGCAAGATTTACTTTTGAAGTAAATGAATGCTTTCAGGGGAAGCGTGGATTTTAATTATCTGCCTTTTAAACCTGTGAGAGGTTGCCTGTGGATTTTTAAACAGGCTTCTTACAGTAATCACTCGCTCAGTTCTGTTTTGACGTAAAGCCTCAGACTTAAACGGGCTCTGACCAACAGGATTCACACAGCGTCTCTTCTTCTGATAACATGCAGCGGTGTGTGAATGTTGAGTGGGCGACATGTAGGGGTTGATATATAGACGTGGCGTAGGAGTGGTGTGTGGAATGGAGGAGTGACTTCTCCTGGAAAAAAGTCTGACTATAAATAAATGTGGAGTTTACAAAATGTTTTTCAGATTTTGCTAATTAATGAGGACAAGGACACATGAGCAATATGAGATGGGCCCCACTCTATTGATCAGTCAGGTATATTACAACTAAGCACTACCCTTCATAACATTAAAGCTGGCTGTGTACTGTAATATCATTTTATGACAGATAGGATAATAAACACGTGGAAGCCCAGAGGAAAAAGCAAATGACTCATGAAATGTGTTTTAATTGTCCTCCCATTTTCAATTCATATGTAAATGAAGGGCAGGTAGATGAATAGCAGAAAGTAAGTGATGCATAATGAATATTATTATTAGAAAAACTTCAGCTTCACCATGATTTCTATTTTGTTTGCCCAGAGATTATGAAACATAGTGTGTGAATGAAAAAAATGTTAATTTTTAAAGGACCAGTGTGTAGGATTTAGCAGCATCTAGCTAGCTAACTTTGCTAACTTTGCCATTTAGTGGTAGGCAGGTGGCATACAATGAGTTTATCAAAGCTTCTTTTTGAAAAACAGGCTGGTGTCTGTTGCTGGAAACAAGAATGATGAGACTGAATCAAACAGTAAATGTACCGCAGAGCCAGAACTGTGAGCTAAAAGAAGCCAAAAAGCTCTGTAGAGCTGCAAGTCAGCTAGTAATTCTCTTTGTCACTGTGTTACATTTGATTAAAGTGCCTGTAATGGACACTTTTATAATAACAACGTATCAAATGTCAGTGTGTAATGTGTTGGTTGTGTCTCGTAGTGATGAACCTACAGAGAATTATCAGTGACTCTGCAGCTCCTCTCGGCTTTACAGAGCTTTATAGTGAGTTTCAGCTCGTTGTTTATCTGTCTGGCTGCAACTTTACTCTTCTGGTTCACTCTCAGCGTTCTCATGGTGTCGTTTTGGGTCGCAGCAGGCAGCTGTTTTCAGAGAAAAAGCTGTAAAAAGCCGCTGTACACTACCTGCTCAGCACCAAATGGCAAACAGACACAGTTAGCTGGTGAACATAGTGGAGCATTTAGCAGCTAAGGGACCAGATATTTCCCTCAGGAGTTGGTAGAGAGTAAAAACAGAGCTAAAAGAGAGTGAATATTGGACTTACATTCACCAGGTGGACAGAAACACGACTCCAAATGAATGATAATGTTGCTCCGTAACTGCTGGATGTGGAAATAAGCAACTGTTTGCTAACAAGTTCAACATATCAACTGAAAAGCTGATGATGTGTCAGTGTTGTGTTCACTACTTGCCTCGGATGAAAACTAGTTAATGGTTAATGCAAGTTCAGTGTTAGAATACAAAATTTTTAATGTTTTTATTTGTTTTTTTTATTACAATTGTGTAAAATGAGCAGAGACTCTGAAATGCAAACAAGTTTCCATCAACCGTCTCTCTCATTCTATAATAAACAGTTTTGTAGTTCATTGATTTCTGGACTCAGTTTTAGTCTGTTTATAGTCCGTCGGTGCAGTGATTCAACTGACAAAGTGAGAGAATGATACTGCACTCATTTCATACATTTTCATGAGCCTCACTGAGCTAACAATGGACTAAAATAAACAACAAGCGTGCTAGAAAACGACGTGCGGGTCAACTAAATGCTAAATTACATTAAATATCAACACTCCTACTTTATTCTATCTGTTTTAAACTCTGACATCTAATTTGTCAAGTCTGAAATGTATTTATAGATAACAGCACAGCTTTAACAGAGGAATCTATTCTGTTTTATATGTTTTATTAATCCTAACAGTGGCTATTACTAATGTTTCATTTACATAGCAGCCCCTCACGTTCATTAGCTGCACACTGCAGCTGTTAATGAAGCCCCCTGTGTGCTACTGTACATATACAGTATAGGAGCACAATATGGTGTATTGTCTCCATTGAGTAACTAACTACTGCAGCTCCTATGGGCTGTATATATACTGCAGCTGTGTGCTGCATTCCCATTGATCGTATAGCGCATGTATTGTAGCTGTCAATGAATGTCTGTCATTCCCAGAGATAAAGGTTTATCATCAAAGACCAGCGGTGCCTAACTGTGACTCCCTGTGGTTGAACAGCTGGAGATGCTGCCAGAGTCTGTACAGTAGTTTCACCTCGGGTCTAATGCAGCTCTGTGCTGAAGCTCTTTGTTTGATGTGTGTGTGTGTGTGTGTGTGTGTGTGTGTGTGTGTGTGTGTGTGTGTGTGTGTGTGTCCATGGGGGCCGAGAACTGTTCCAGATAGCTTTACACTGGATGTCCATGACAGTGCAGTAGGTTAGAGTGTGTCTGCATCATTTGCTGGCAGAACAAAATAGGACAGAAGAAGAAAGGGAGGGAAGCAGGAAGTTGGCATGAACCTTCAGCAGCCACCTGATGCCCCCTCTCTGTCCTGAGTTTCCCTCCGTCATTCTGACTCCCCGTCTCATTTTGTCCACTTAGATATTTTTATTCTGAATTTCTTTTATATGTTTTATATCCGTCCCATGGAAGCAATCACAAGGAATGTAACACACAGCTTTGCAAAAGTACCTTATAACATCCTTAATAGCAAATCTCAACAGAATAAAGGAATGGTGTGTGTGTGTGTGTGTGTGTGTGTGTGTGTGTGTGTGTGTGTGTGTGTGTGTGTGTGTGATCCATTGGGGATAGGTCCTCCAGGTACAGTGTTGTCCCAGAGATGAACTCATGACCCTTTGATGTAATTAGCTCTGTGGTTACAACTCCAGCATAGAATGTGTGTGTGTGTATGTGTGAATGTGTGTGTGTGTGTGTGTGTGTGTGTGTGTGTGTGTGTTCACATGTGCACTAAGCTCTCTCACATGTATGCACTAATGCTCCTGATTTCACATTCATCACTGAGCACTCAGCGGTGCCATTTGATCACATGATTGAGTCACTCGCTGCACTTTGGAAATCAGACTCAGCTGAATAATTCAAGAGCGCACCGACTCACGGCGCGTGTACGTGAACGCGGCTCAGCTGATCTACAGAATACTGAAGGGTACAAAAAATATGTAGTTGCAGTCAGAACATGTGAAATATTAAACAGGAATCATAACTCGCTAGTAGTTTTGCCTCCTTTTATATGACGTGATGCACTCTCACTTTATTGCCAAGTGTTAGAAAAGAAGATGGATAACAGCCTTGTGTTGGTGCACCAAGGATGCAGCTGGAGGCGATTAGCATAGCTTAGCATAGCTTAGCATAAGGCTGCGTGAAAAAACTTATTTGAATGGCGGTGCGTAGACGCAGCGGGGGGTGGGCCGATCACATACATGCATGCACACATTCCCGGTGGATTACTTTGAAACATGAACGCTGTGTTTCTGCTGTTTACCTCGAGATTGTTGCGATGAAAGATGAAATAGTTGCTGCAGTGTTAACTTTCAGAGTTGTAAAAGTCTGTCTTTGTCTATTACAAACTGCGGTGTGATGTTTTGTCATCTGATAAACCTTGAAATGCATTAATCTGTAGCTCCAACTGGTTTTCCTGGATTGTATTTTATTGTCTCAGCAGTACCTTAAACAACACCCACCAACGCAGCCTCTTGCTTTGTTTTAACACGGTTCTATTTTTACTCTGAATGCAGCCTTAAGACAAAAGAAACAGCTAACTTGGCTCTGTCCAAAGTTCAAAAACATACTTATACTTATACTTATACTTATTATTATTAATATGTATCTCATCTGTTTAATCTGTACACAAAAATAAATGTAAAAACATGCTAGGCTGTGTTTCATAGAACCACAACTTATCATTCTTACATATCTGTATGCGGTCTGCGGTCCTCCCTATCTTGGCCTGTGAGACTGTAACAAAACACAACACAGAAAAGATCTCACATGCTTTTCTGTGTCTTCCACAATCTTCAAATTATCTTTCTCCAAATAAGCTTTTATTCTGACTTTATTTCATCCATCTCCCCTCTCATTTCATGCCAGTGCGAGGCTCTTACATCCAGATGGAGGCACCATCTTTTCTGAGCAGATTTTGCTTAATGATTCAAAGATTGGATACAATGGCAGACTTGAGGTTAAATAAGACAAGCTACTTTTCCAGAGACTTCCTTTGAAGGCTTGGACCACGATTTGAGGGTTTGTGAATGCTGCACTGTTTATCACAGTTTGTACGGTTGCCATGGTAATATGCCGAGCTGCAGCCTCATCGTGTCAGACGGCGGCAGCGAATAGCAGTGTGTGTTTATAAGACTGACAGCTGCCGTCGCATTCACACCGGAAACGATGATGGTGGCAGCAATTCTGACTACAGGTCATGCTAACTTTGTGCTTGTCACCTCCGTCATGGGGCTTCATCGGGTTAGCTGGGAAGTTGCCCCAGAAGTAGATCCCCATGCAGTTATCAGCAGACAGAAACAACGCAACTACACAATAAACAAAGAATTACTAAAAACACTCACAAGAATCATAAAAAAAACATCAGATAATAAAGCTTTGAAATCTCTGAGAGGAATGTGAGACTCAAGTTTGAAGGCAGTTTGCAGTTTATTCCATTTAAAAAGGTGCCTGAAACCAGTTCTACCAACATGAGGGATATCTGAGGTGAGGAAGTTGCTGGATTGTGTAATGTAGTTATTAGATTTAACTGAGAGAAGAGATGTGAGGTAGTTTGGAAGCTTTATAGATGAATGTCACAAACCGGGCCGCACGGTCATGACAAAGAAGGGAGACACACACAACAAAGCCAATTAATAACCAATTTATTTAAAAAAAGAAAGTAACCTAAGAGAAAAACCCAACCTAACAATGTTAGGTCAGTGAGATCAGTAGTGTAGGTGAGTGCACGAGTGGAACAGCGTATGCATGTATGTATGCAAAAAAAAAACAAGTCGAATGTCGACTCAAAAGCCAAAAGGTGTCTCAGGGATCAGAGCACACCAGCAACTGCACTCCAAAGGGTTTTTTAAGAGGCACTGGCACCCAGAGCCGCAGGTGTTGCCAGTGTTCCTGATGATGCTGCCACACCCACCTCCAGTACCTGCAGAAACAACAGAGAGCAGCCACACAAATTGAAGCCACAGGCAGACTGGGCAGAGAGGGTCGTAACGTGAGATGTTTTTTTTCTTCTTGTCTGTAAGGAAGTCCAACCAACCTTGTGATACAGAGAACAATGATGAGTACGAAACGTATCATTTGTGATGAAACGTATTGCACTATGATACACAGGGTTTAACAACACAGAATATCTCCACAGTCAAGGACAGACATGAAGGTTGACAACGCAATAGTTTTACAGTTGGAGGAATACAGACAAGCTTTGATTCAATACGAGAGGCCGAGTTTGATTTTGAATTTCTGAGTCAAATGTTGAATATGAATCTTGAATGATTGAGTCTGCTGTCAAGCCAAATTCTTAAGTATTTGTATGACTCAGCGAGAGTACTACGGGTGTCATTTAAAGTTTTACTGGCAGGATAGTTAGAGTCACTGGTGAAGGTGGAGGATACCGTGTACTTGGTCTTTTCTGCATTTAATACTAGTCTGTGTCTGTGATAACTTGAAAGCATCAAATGCAGACTGAAGACATTTTCAATTCAAAATAAGAGTTTATTTTAATCCTCTAAACCATAAACTGCTTCAGTAGAGAAACAGAGTTTAACCACTGAAGAAGATCTCAACCACAGCCTGACTTGCAATTATTTTTATTAATTCTTTGTTGATTGTGGTTTTCTAATTATGAATATTTTTTGTTCTCAGGCCTCTAAAACAATATCACAGCCTCATTAAATAAAGTTTAAATTAGATTTAATTCTACGGCTTCGTGACTATCATCACTATCACTTAAGTTGGATATAAAAGAATATTTCTATTTCTGTGATGATGGTCAAAGAGCAACAAGAGCTCTCACACAGGTACCATTACTGCTGCCTCCACTTGAAAAACACTGATTTTCACTTCCCCTGAAACTTTAAACACATCGTTTAAGTTGAACTCATGTCAAGGGCCGAAGAGGCAGCAATAATGGAAGTTGATGGAAATTTGTCGATGTAATAAAGCAGCAGAAGAAAAAGAGAAGGCCATATCAGTCCGCACGGCCCTGCCAGATGCCAGACATCTGTTTCTGTATACCTTCAACCCTTCATCTCCCCATCCTCTTCTCTCCTCTTCTGTGCCCACTCAACGCCAGGCGGGAGGATTACGGTTAGGCAGAGTTCACAGACATCCCTCATCCCTTCAGCCTTTATCACAGACGCAGGGGCCGCTATCGCCAGCTGAGCAGCACATCCAGCTGTAAACAGTCACAGACACTTCCTGAATGCCACGGCACAGCGCCCATAATCCTCTCTGATTCAGATGAGGCCAGAAATCCTGCATTGTGTTTTTTTTTTTTTTTTACTACAGGGAAGCTGGAACTGGGAAAACCAGGGGCAGCAGGGTCATGTCAATTACAATCTCAACAAGCGAAATGGCCCTGTTTAGCATACAGAGTAGCATTGTTCAAAACAATAAAACAATAAAAAAAAAAAGCTTGGCAGCACCATGTGGCACATATAGTTTATTTGTAGTAACTGGGACAGGGTTTGTCTTATTAAAGCGCCAATTTAGATGTGTCTGAACTATTTTGATTGGGCACCATTGTCTCTGTGATTCTATTCAAATCCCTCTCATCAGTCTTGTATCCCAACCTATTTGCATCTGTCAGTCAAAAGTTGGAAGTCCGACTGAAACGTCTGTCACAAGTCGATAACATTACATTGTTTTGTTTCTTATTTCAAAGATGAATATTTCATTTGTGTTGATTGCTGTGACTGCCAACCAACACTCCAGTCATCACTTTCTAATCAATTTGGTTTGTTTTTTTTTCCTCCTCTCCTCTCTGACACACTTTCACTCTCTCCTCCGCTCCTCTAACCCGACCAGAAATGCATGCGTTTCAACCCGGATGCGACCGTTTGGGTTGCCAAGCAGCGGATCCTCTGTACGCTTAATCAGAGCCTGAAGGACGTGCTCAACTACGGGCTTTTCCAGCCTGCCAGCAACGGGAGGGACGGCAAGTTCCTGGATGAAGAACGCATCCTTCGAGAGTATCCCCAGCCAATCAGCAAGGGCGTCCCATGTTTGGAGGTATAACGCTGGCCATTGAGATTATTATTTAAATTACAAGTAATGGAATTTATTGACCGTTTAATATTTGTTGATACATAAATTAGGAATATATCTATTTAATCAATTCAACCTAGTAAATGTATTAAACAACAATGAAATAATGAAATAAAATCATTATTATTGTTATTAATCTATAAATCCTGCTGTCTCTCATACGTTGGCTCGATTACACTGATCAACTTCGCATATTGGCACCACATACTGTATGTTGCCTGGAAAAAGCAGGTAATAATGTTTTCCTCTGTAACGAGGCTGTTTTAGTGGCCTTCTGCTCGTTCAAGGGGGATGAGTCTAATTACTGGTGAGACTGTAGAGCTTTCACTGTGATTGATTTATTGGATCATACTGTAATGCAGCAGGTGATAAACTAAGTTTGTGGTTCGGCTGTCAAATGCATTTCATTGTCTTAATCAATGGATGGAGTTTGCACACTTTGAGACAGAAGTTTATAGACTGAAACTACTATTTTACAATTTGACACAAAAGATCTTGTCATGAGGTTCACTATGCTGAGGTTTCTGTTAAAAGACTGAGCAACTCCATCCAATGATGAAGGTTATAAAATATGGCTGAAAGCTTCAGAAATACCAATTAAGTGGATCCTGTGATGCATTTGAGACAATTTGATGATATCCAATCTTTGTTGGCACAGAATTTTGGTTAACAGAATACATCTGAATACATAACTGTTCCCTGTTGGACTTTAATTGATGGGGCATTAAGTAGCCAAAGTATCACCCAAGTAACACCCTCTTTTATCCACAACAACAGTCCTTCAGGTTTTCAGGTTGTTGTGACTGCAGAGCTGTTGCTTTCTGTGCAGACATGTGAAGTTTATTCTGAAGGAGCGCTCGTCTCTCCCATCTGTCAACCTTCTGATACCAAAACAGTAACATGAAGAGTGTTAGCTAACTTAACCGACCCGACTGAGGCTACTTTTGGAAGTGGGCTTTGCTCCGTAAATGACTTTAAATTATGCCATATAATTGGTTATTAACAGCTCCATTTATACAATGTGATTGGTTGTTAGTTAGTTCCTATTAACAGTATATTGAAGTTTCTTATCTTCTTATCAAGTTATGTTTATTGTTTCATTGTTTATTGTTTAGATCTCCGAGCCTCACTGTACACAGTCACTGTTCAACTGGGAACAGTATATTCAGGAAAAGGAAAGAGCAATCAAATATAACAAAAAACAAACAATTTCAATCACTTGTCTGTATTAAACATGCTCACACTAACACAGTAGTCCTCAGAGAAAAGACCGTTTACGCCGCCTGCCAGTAAAGATATCATGAAAGTAATTAAATGTGCCATCAATAAAGAGGACACATCTTAAGCTTGATCCCCTAGTGATCCTCTTTCTGGAGGAACAATTGCTTTCAAGACGCAGCCAGAGGTGTAAAAGTAAACACCTCACCATCGAGTTTTGTGGGAAAGGTTATCAGTTCCCAGACGTATACTGTTATTGGAACAGAGCTTTAATAAATGCCTTGTTGGACCTTGTTGTTTTGCAGTGGATTTTCTTTTTGTAGTAATTTCTTTTTCTCTCTACAGTTCCGCTACAAGAGCCGAGTCTACCGGCAACCCAATGTGGACGAGAAACAGATCGCCAAACTTCATACAAAGGTAACAATTTTACCATTTAGGAGATATAACACAAAATAATAACAGTTTGTGTACATGTAAGCCTTGTTTGGGTTTCTAAAAAGGCTCCCAAACAGAGACTGCAAAGGAAATATCACAGCATCACATGTGCAAGCTTTGACTGTACGCAGGAACCGGTTATGCAAATTCAGCAATCATCACCTAGACGTGTTTATTCCAAATTAATTTTGTCACTCAAACAGACAGCGTGCATCATTTCCTGTGTGTACATCAAATTAATCTGGCATATTTAGGAGCTTTTACACAGTGAATACATGAAAAAAAATACTGCCAGAGAGGGAAAAACATATTGAAAAGAATCAATAAACTGGAAGCAAATTGGTTGCTGAGCGCCAGATGATTTTCTTACTGGAAAGACCCACCTGACACTGTGATTGTTTAGAAGAGAGCGGGTAAAGGCAGCTGAATCACCCTTTTGTTGTCGGTCAGCTGTAAACTCTTGCCTTTCCTTCTGCGCTCTGTTTTTTGAAATAGCAGGAAACATTGCCAGCTAGGACAAAAAAACTGGGGGAGCTAGCATGAGCAGCTGAACAGACAAAGAAAGAAATTCAAGAAAAAGATGTCACAGTACCGCCCACCTCAGTCTGACTGTCGACTGGCCTCCAGGAAGTGCGGCGTGAAAACACCACATTAATGCCCGCTTCTCACAAAAAGGTGTTGCCAAAATAAAAAGTATTAAATAAAAAAAACAGGGAGAGCTCTCACAGATTGCATTATCCATTTAGCAGCTTCACTGTTTGATTGAGAGAAGAGTGTTTATGTGTTTGGTTTGGCAGCTTGATGTGACAGGGGAAGGGTTGAGAGAAGACACTCCAAGCAAGCGTACGTTGTCGCTTTCCTGTCAAGTTGGGCTTATTTTCAGTCTTTCTCTTCCTCTTTGATAGTCGAGGAAAACCGGCGACTTTGGATGCTGCTCAGGAAGACTCTCTTCTTTCCTGGCAAACCCCTTCCTCCCTCGCTTCATCTCTGTCCCTCCCACATGAGTCAAAGTAAATTTATACAGTAAATTGAAGATTTTTTAGCCTTTTTCATCATTGTGTAAGGCTTTCTCTGGGCTGCTGTCCCATAGCTACTGTAATCCTGTAGTGCAGCCAAAGCTTAAGTGTCTCTGGCAGCTCTCTGTTACCGGCGCGCTAGGAAACTGTCTGACAGCTGCTCTAATTCTACATATGAATGCAGGAATGAGCAGGACAAGGAGAAGGGAAGCAACTAGAAAAGGAAGGAAAAAATGAAAAATGGCTCCAGAAGGAAAACAGGTTTTTATAAATGTGGAGCAGAGAGATGCACACGCAAACGTGTTTACACTCTTTCACAAAAGTCATTAGTCAGAAAATGGGGATTTTCTATTTTATCTTGTTATTTCTAATATGGAGCTGTTTCTTCCTCAATTTTTTTTTTGGCGTGATCCAACTTTTTGGAGCTAATCCTGTTTGCCAGTGCCGTCTGGTGCTCTGTGGTTGGCTGAAGCTCACACTGAGACAGCCAATCAACCGTCAGCCTCCCAACCTGTTCCAGCAAAGACTGAGAGAGAGAGAGAGAGAGAGGGCACCATCCTCCAGACTCTGATTCACCAGGCCCGCAGACACACACACACACACACACACACACACACACACACACACACACACACACACACGGGACGTATCAGCTACATTTAATAAAACATTGCATGAAAACACAGGGCCATGTGCGTGAACCCCTGACATTTACAGATATTGAACTGGCAGTGACTCATCATGGTTGATAAACACCGGTACTCCATATCTGTGGTCAGACTTTCTTTGGTTATTTCAGTCCAAATTATTTTTGTCATTTTTGTTATTTTTTCTCAATAGGCTGTCACTATCATTATCACGGTATGTTTTACAGGTATGCTCAGAATTTAGCCATGAAACTAGCACTTAGTGAACCAGTGAAAACATTGAATATTAAACTAATAAAATCTAATGTTAATGTGGGTGTTGGTGACATTGATAGTAGGGATGTGCAGAGAGCCCAGTATTTGTATTTGTATTTGTTTAGGCAGCAAAATTATTTGTATTTGTATTCGAATAAAAGTGGAAAGAGGCTTAAAAATCCTGTTTTTGTTTTTATAACGTTTTTAATTTTAGAAAATTAAAGTGTTACAATAAGTGTTCATGAAGCGTGTGTCAGTAGATCAGCTTTATCTCTGGGGAACACTCCCAACTCTGGGAGTTATGTCCAAATTAGGAAATGTGCGTCATGTAGCAGGTGGATGTGACTCCCCTCGTTGAGACCTGCTGATAGACGTAAGAGCGGAGCAGAGAAGAGACACTGAGATTGTGATGTAACCGACCTGTGCGCTGGTATTTGACATGGTTTATTTTTCTTCCCGAAAAAAAAATAATTTTTATAATATTTGTATGAAACAAATATTCATAAAAAATCCCACTATTTGTGCTTTGCCAAATAACGTATTTCTATGCAGGCACACCCCTAATTGATAGGACTGTTTTCTGTGAGTATGCCAACTGCCAAAACAAACGTAAAACGTGTTTACACAGAGTCACAAACTAGTCGACATAGTTAACGTAATGTTTCTCATGTTGGTTGAAGAAATATGCAGATTCAAGAGTTGCTATTTCTGTAAATCTACTTAGAATGACCTGTATAGCTGCGTCAATCTCATCTGTGCTCCCTGGCTGCCATTTTTGCTTTATAAAGTGGGAAGTTGGTTTTAGTTTGTGAAAGTAAAAATCCCCCCCCCCCCCCCCCCCCATAGTTTTCAATTCATTACCACTCTGATTCATGGCTCTGACTGGCTTCTTCTCCATAGCAACTGTGGCCGAGGGTCATGGGTATTGTAGTATGATTAGCCTTCTGCCAAAATCAGAGGCAAAACAAAAAAAATGAAATGGGAATACAGAATGGGCTGCCCTGAATGAACTGTGAAGCTGTATAAGATGAGGGAAAATAACTAAAACTACAATGAAACATAAATATCTTATTCTACTGTGCATTGGCTTATACTTAGTATCTTCATGCGACAAAACAACATGATGAGGACATCCCTACCTTTTAGTTTTACTCCCACCCATGTCCCTGCTTTTCTTCTTAATCTATTATTTTATTGCTACCCATTGTCTTGATCTTCCTCTTCCTCTATCTCATTCTTCTCTCCTCATTTTCTCCTCTCCTTCGGGGAGCTGCTCTGTTATCTATTTTTATCATGCGGCCTGGAAAGAAAGCAGACAGGAGAACAGTACAGAACAGAAAGAAGCAGCCATTCCACTCTTTACAGTCGCCACACTCTGGATCCTGTCATCTCCCCTCCTGTGCTTCCTGCTTTCAGTAGCCTTTTTATTCTAGCCTTATATTCCTCCATCGATAACAGCGAGTCTCCTTCAGTTTCCTAAACGCGTCCACTTTTCACCCTCAGTTATGTTTGACCCACTGCACCTCTCTCTATCACAACTTCTATTTCAGTCTTTTTTTACAGCTCTGAACCTCTCTCCTGTCTTTTTCTCTCTCACACCCACCACCATTTGTTCTGTCTTCTCACTGTAATAGCTTTTTCTCTT